>NC_136629.1:31761769-31791769 GCF_933228915.1 Telmatherina bonti | reverse complement strand
GCCCCTATAACAGGTAAAAGAAGACGAATGGCTAGGTACATGTGTACCAGATGTGTACCAGATAAGGAAACAATGTGTCTTATTTATCTCCTGCAGCATGAAGGAACAGTTTTAGATCCAAGTCAGAGCCCAAACGTTTTATTGCATTTTTATGTTTTCCACAACAGAATTGTGCCTGTTTTTTATCGGGGTTTGTCCGTATCCATACAGAGATTTCTATACGTTGAATCTGTTCGCAAAGGTATGAACTGATGTACTTGATGATGAAATGTCAAAAGTCATTTGTTATTTTATGTACAGAAATGTTCTTAAATCATCCCCGTCTTTACTTCTTGAGGCCGCATTTCTTTGTGATTTTGTTCGTGTGCCTGATTGTATAATCATGTTACCGAACTGTTGCCAATTAACTTGATCAGTTGAGAGATGATTCAGATGGTGGTATATGTGCATAATGCAACTTTTGTCATCTTTGTATGTTTTATGTCATGTTCCATGCAACATAACTTTCCAACCATAAAACTCTGTGCTTCTGACTCATTTTTATAGCATACTGTCATTTATTCTGTACATTCCTGGAGCTGTTGTTGTTCTGCAGTGTCTCAAGGCTGAAAAACTCTATTTGATGACATTTTTTTTTGGCCTGGAGCATCCTGTGACAGCTACAGTACTTTTTGCTTCATGGTACTACATCTCACACCTGAATATCATCACACAGGGTATTTTGAATGTGTGTTTTGGTTTAGTCAGCATAGACATGAAAGGAGACCAATTTTGGAGGAGGCAACATCACGAAAAAAGAGAAAGTGACAGCAAGCGATAGGACAAGATTGAACATCAGAATTACTTTTACTGGCTGAAGAAAGCTCAGAGAAAAAATACGAAGCAACACAGAATTAGCCTTTGTTAGGGGGCTCTGAAGTATGAAATTCTGTCAAGGTTCCATTGTGACGCTTTAAAATGAAGCTTACATAAAATTTTCTTCAGTTTTAACATGTGCTATGTTGTTATATTGTGCTTATTGATTTTTAAGTTGGTCCTGCGATTGACTGGCGACCTGTCCAGGGTGTACTTCCCCTTCTTGCCTGATGATTGCTGGAATAGACTCAAGCTTCCCTGCGACCCTGAATTGGACTATGCGGTAGGTAAACTGACAAATAAATGATTTCCAAGTCATTGCTTTCAGTTTTTATTTGATTTTAATTTAAATAACCCACAACCCTTAATTAGAGTAAGCAGTATATAAAATCAATGTATAGAGGAATAAATTACCTTTTTAAAAACCCAAAAAGTAATGTAAAAATGACAATTGTTCATTGGAAATAACTTGTTTGACTTGGCAAAACATCTGTTGACAACATCACTGATGACAAGAGTGAGACTGAACCATTAAAATAAACTTAAAAATGCACGTGGTGAGAGCTGAAAGATGCGAAAACATGTTTTGTCATCAGCATCTTTAATAAGGGTAGGGGTGTTGTTGAGAAGAAACTGCTAAAAATTATGTTAATGTTTCCATTTCTCATTCCAATAAATCAGTGCACTGACCTCTTTCTTAATTAATCAAACTAATTAGTTCTAAGTCAGCTACAAAATGGCACATAATGCATAATCAATCATGTCATCCTTATTGTGAATACCTAATTTTATAACATTTCCACCAAAGTGTGTATACTGTTTAGCTTTTCAGGAAATGCTCCATTTCCACGGCCATCTCATTGTAACTGAAGATTTCTGTTCCCCGTCAATGGTCCTTCCAAGCCGACACATCGATTCCTGTTTGTTTTTCTTTTCTTTGCTTGTGGTTGCTCAGTTTTGTACACTTCAGTTTTATGACATCATGGTTCCTCTCTTGTGTAGCTAAACAGGTTCACAATCAAGATGAATTGTTGGATCAGTCTTTGTCATTGTTATTTTTGGCTGCATGCCGTTTCTTCACCCACGTTCACAATTTAATTTTAAACCACTCATTAATTTTCTTTTCATCCCACCTTCTGCCATCTCCTCATGTTTTATTGGTGTCCTGTCACTCAGTATGCCGATCACACCAGCACTCAGTGACTGTGGACTTCACCTGGAGCTGTCTGACACTAAATCTGAAAATAGTACTCCACTTCTCAGGGCTTTTGAAATATACTGTGCTCACATGGTACAAAGGAATTCAATGGGTCTCAAGGAGGGGAAAAAAAGAGCATTTATTTTCTATTTGTGATGCACAGATAATATCCTGCTGCAGTCTACTGGTGATTGAGCAGAGAAATAGCCTCCGATATGCACCATTTATTAAAGTTGAGAATTTGGATTTGAGGTCTTTGGGGATGAAGAGATATTAGGATGCTCTAACAAACATGTTGTATCTGCTCTGATGAATCAATCATGAAATTGACCTGAATGTGTGGGGTGCTTTGATCCTGCGATGCCAGGGATTCGGCATGTAATGAAACGAGCATCTGCCCCACTGCTGTTTGAAGCCCACCTTTTCTTTTAATGTTGCAATAGAATAAAGCCAAAGACCAAAATGGATGAAACCAGGTTTGAAATATATATTTTTAAATTATTATATAAGAAAACTTTTTAATGTGGTCTTCTCAAGCAAAAGTAAATTTATTTAATTGGCTAAAATAGTAGAATATGAATAGATCACCTCTTCATAATTGACGGTTTTAGCTTTTCTCTCTGTGTTGTAAGTCAGTGGTAACACAAGTCTGCACAATCAAGTTTTTATTAATTTCTGGTCAGGCTGACCTCTGCTCACATTGACTTTGACTTGTTTGTTTGTTACATGGGTTACAAGTTTTATTATTATTCTCACTGTTCCAGGTATCATTCAGTGTAATTCTATGATGCAGAGCTGCATGGTGTTAGCCTGTGTTTTAACCCCCAGGTGTCAGTTTAATTTACTACCCTCATGAGTTACCCATGACAAAAATGTCCACTTTCAAAAACATATATTACTTAGATATTTTTCTTCCTTTTTGGATTGAATTTATTGATCAACTTCAATCCTGATCAAAATAATTTGATATAGAAAAATCCTGTAAATGCCAGTTTGGTTGTATGATACTTTAGATTTTGTTTTGTTTTGTTAAAAAAAAACAAAAAAACAACACATGCACACAAGTTATTTTCCATTGAACAAACAATGAGTAGCTCGGGGTTGTTTATTAGTGGGGGATTACTGACTTTGATGCATTCGTCTTTGTGTAGCATCAAACTTGAAATTCACTACGTTCAAGTAGTTTGAAGAAAAAGGTCCCATTCCCTCACATTAAAACCATGTTTTTAGTCTTCGAATGAAACGAGCAGAAAGCCAAGCAACGAACATTTTGTTGTAACTGGAGTCCAGCTGTAAAGATGGGGAGTTTATTCACCTGGCTGTTTTTGTTTTCTCCAAAAAGGGCACTTTTAAATATAGGGGTAGGAAATCCTGGAGAAAATGCTTTGAGCAAGTTACCTTTTGAAAATACAATTTATAAGTCTCAACCCCTCTCCCCCCCCCCCCCCCCTGTTTTTGTGTCAGATGAGCATTTAATCACCGTGTGGAGGGGATTTTTAGCAATATGGTAAAAAATGCTCCTGGGAAAACATCTGTGCCCTTACCTTTACACACTGTAAATGAAGGGCACTTTTTTTTCTTTGAAATCGTGGATTTAAGACTGTATATGATAGTACAAGTCACTAAACTTAATAACATAAGCACAAAAGCTAATTGAAATGACAATCATTTCATTGGCCTATAATGGGAAAAATGGCTAGTTGTCAGTGGCGAACAATGAAAATGATAAATTTTATTATTTTTCACAATGATGAAACCCTTAATATCTCAAAATGCATATGTGTTGCATCATATGTACCAACAGTTATGAGATGAAAATGGTGTAATGGGAATCAGATGAAAACTGTTTTTAGGGAAAAAAAAAATGGTTCGATGTTGTCTGCACCTCTGTGTGCAACCTGTTCAGACTCCACCAATATGCGCTGCACTGAACAATCAATCAGAGGGAGTTCTCTGACTGATCAACAGGCTGCTGATTGTACATCTTCTAGAAGTGTCATCTTTCAACCATGATGATGATAATGATGGGGTGCACACACCACAAATACAAAAGAAATAGATGTTCTGAGATGCTCCAAGTATTCCCAATGGCCAGTTGTTGGTCTGGTGTTAAAAAAAACCTCCTAATGTTTCCATAGCTGTTATATCACAGCACCACTGCCGAGCAAAAACTTGTTAGTATCCCGATAAGCCATAATATTATGACCACCTGACTTATATTTAGAAGGTTCCCTTTTTACAACAACCTGACTTTGACAAGTTTGATGGAGGACAACGAATATCTGAGCAAATCCATGAATGCTTTGTTCAGGGGCATTAGCAATGGATCGTTTTGACCCTGAGAGTTGTGTAAATGGGGTCTTTTTGATAGGACTGTCTTTTTCCAGACATGATAAGATCTTATCAGATTTTAATGAGGAGATTTGGACACCAAGGAAAAAATCTCTGACTCTGCATATTGTCTTTGTTATTCTTTTGTAAACTATTGTTGCTGGGCTTAAACCTGCTGGTGGAGGCTGATACTGGAGTTGGAGGGATATCTGCAAAATAATTACATGGTTAGCAGCTGTAAAAGAGTTCAGTTGTCCATGTCAAGTGTCCATCTGTGTTATTCATGAATGCCTGATAAGGCATCTCTTAGACAATGTGCTTATGAGTTTAATAAATCAGGAAAGAAACACACCATTAACCAAAATATTTAGCAATACTTCATAATTTCTGTAAATAAACTGTATAATTATCATCTCATTAAATGTTCTCTGATTTTGGGGAAGAAATGAGAGAGGAGAGACACACATTCAGCATTGAATTGGTTTATTTGTTGAACTTGCTGATTTCTTGTCCTCGACAGGCATGTTTAACATTGCAAAATTTACCGTTATCTATTTACACCACAAATGTGAAGGAGTTATATTTTATTCCCTCACTAAACCGCAGCATGTTTAGCAACTTATTCCACCCCAACACCTAATAAATACTTGATGTTTGGAATTTGTTGCCTCCTTGTAACAAGACAAAGAAGTTTTCTGTAATTGTTTACACATTTCTTGTTTGGTGTTCTTGCTTATGATAGCAACATTGTTTTTTTCCCCCTCCATTCTTGCTTGAATTTCTTGGCTGGGATCTTCTGGATACCAGATCAGTAAAATAGGAGGTGGAAAAAAAGATTCCACCAAAATGATAAACAGCCTTTTTCTGTCATCTGAACTGTGGTAGCAATCCAGTGTGCTGTTAGCTTCAAGTGAGTTTCTTCATTACTTTAAGTAAACTCACTCTGTAAACACTTTTTAATGATGGGTTTGGTGCTCTTAAGTGTACATGCCAACATCCCTTTGATTTCACCTAACAGCTCTTCCATAAATTATCTCCAAGTATGGGTTGGAGAAGGCTTTAAATACCTGTGTGAATTTAAGATTGGGCACAAACAAAAATGGGTTTTAGTCTTTCTATTGAAATTCAAAATCTAGCTGTGGCTGACTGGAAAACCCATGCAGTGCACTGCTCAGATGCTGTTATGTGATGTTTTTTTGCTAAGTGCACATCAGACATATGCAAGACATAAAATCAACCAACTGTGTCCTTTGCTTAAATGTCTGTGTCATTGTTCATAGCAGCACCATGTTTTGTTTCTTTTCTCTTACACTTGGATCTTGAACTCCCCAAGTAAAGTAGTTTCAGCAATCTGTGGGCTCATTGACTGTGAGGCCTGTGGGGTTTCATGGTAAAAGTCTAAGCACGTATTAGTTGTGCAGCCCTGGCTGACCCAGGCTGGTCCCTAGCCACATCACCGCCCGTCTCATGCCTACTCAAAGGGCTTCTGTGTTGGAATGTGTCGGCAGGGAACCTGGTCCCACTGGAACATCATCTGTGGGATATGCAGAGTTGGCAGGTTGACAGTCAGGTATGTAGGCTAGGAGTGGTTGCAGTGTGGCTTCACTGGTGTTTTTGATCATCTTGAAGAGGTTTGTGAGGGTGAGTCGTCCCCCCCCTCAGTTAGTCCCACAGTCTACATTTTTTGGTTTTCTCATGGGTGTCTCTTCCCAGTCTTTTAATGCAAATCTTATTTTTCTATGTTCTTTGCGAGTGCCTTTTCCACTCTCCTTTTTTACATATCACTGACTCTTTATCAGCATGCTATTTCTACGGCAGTCTCTAGTTGCTGTTGTTGTTATGATTTATTGATAAGTCCCCTGTCTTCCTGTCATCTTCCAGCTTTTTCCTTCTGCGTCCCCTCTCCTTCCACTGCTCTCCTACTATTTACTTCCTGTCTTTATTCCCAGATCAGCCCTTTTTTCAGGACTTCTCCAAATATCTGCTTTCTTTTTTGGTCTTCTCTGAGCAGTACTTTGCTGCTTTCTTACCTAATTAGAAATCCCCTCCAGTTTTTGGTTGCAAAGGAGTATATTTACTACGAGTAGTTCAGCTATGGGTTTCTGGGTCATAAGAGATGGGAAAAAAAAAAAAAAAGAGTATGATCATCTTAAGGATAGATGCTTAACATATTTAATTTATTACTGAATAAGAGTAGGGTGACCAAATTAGGTTCCAACAAATAGAGTAATGTAATTCATTATAATTTAATAATCTGTTTTATGCTTAAAATTTTTTCATGATGTACTGATGTGGAGGAGGAAACCTATTATATGGAATGTTTCAGTAGAGCTTTTCTTTGCTGCTTTTATCCTACTTGCATTCTCTAACAATTTAATAACTTAATGCTTTGATTTGGGGTGTGCATCCACAAAGAGCCTGTTACCAAGCAACAGTTTCTGTAAGTGAGTAAAGGTACTATGGATAACTCTTTGGAGACAATTGCTGGTAGTTGAAATTTTACAAAAGACACTGGAGATTTAAGACCACCAAATCTGAAGATGGTCTAAGGGGAAACAAAGTAATTGGATTTTACACAGTGCAATCATTACTAAGCTGGAAGCACAGGTAGTGCTGTTTTGTGGTAGCTTGTGAGGATGAAATCCATTACATTTTAGCTTTGGTTCAGACGCTTCTAATATTTCAAACATTATTTCTTAAAAAATAACTACGATAAAAGACTCAAACTAGTAGGTGAAAAACAATATAATATTCGGGATATTTTTTTCAAATAAAATAGTCTGAAACTGATTATTCATCCAGCCTAGAATAACCAAACAACAGATTTTGTATGAAAGATCAAGCCAGTATGATATTGCCCATTTGTTTGTTAAATACGGTTTCAGGTCCTTATGTTTGGCATTCAGCTGTCGGCATGCTGACCCTGTTGGGAGTCTTTGATGGATGGATCTGAGAGAATCTAGCTTTAGTATAAAATCTGACCATAGATGACCACTTCCATTTTTTTATATGCGGATGGTTCAGATCCTCTTTCTCACAGCTCTTCATACCTCTTTATAAAACCAAATGTTGGTTGAATGACCTTTTGTGTCGTCTGACTTTAGTTTCCTGTATGTTTTCTAACATAGGTGGAAAGGGAGGGAGAGGCAAGGTGTATGCCGCTTACATCTGCTATGCTACTGTTACATGTTAACACATCCTACACTGCTCAACACATTTTACAGAGCGAGACACTGAGACTGGTAATGGCTTCCACAGAATAATGCCGTCTCTATTGTGGCAACTTGCAGATTGTTGAGCTTGATGTTGCATAAAATGTTCCTTTCTTTAAACTATTATTTGTTTTGTGAATATAATATTTTCCTAAAAGCATTTTAATGGAAACCTCTGAGTTTTGTAATTGAGAACATCTCTAAACTAGAAAAGCAGTCAGAGAGCAGAGCCTTCTGCCAAGCAGCTAAATTCCACCTGTTTTGTGAAAAATCCTTTTAAAAATTTCTGTGTCCACAATTCCTTTCAAATCATTCAAACATTTCATGGAATCCAACTCAGGCCAAGACCCATTTAAAAGAAATATCACACAAATGCAACCAATAGAATGCAACCAATAGAATTTGTCGAAAGTTGCTAACAGACAGACAGGCAGATAAACGTGGCCAAAAACACATACAGGTGCAAATGCTGAAAAATTTGGCATTATGGATAAGGCTTGAATAAATTAACAAATATTAACCAATATGAAATCGCAATTTAGTAAGTGTTCTGACTCTGTGTTGCAAACCAAAACAAGATACAATGCTCAAATGAACAAATAATCATTCCCATGTGAGTCAAAGTCAGCCACACTTCTGGAATATTAATCTGGTCAGTTAGGAAGTAACACTGAATGAATTCTGCTTGCTGCTGTACAAATGGATGCATTACAGGTGGAAATGAAAAGCAATTAGCAAGACAAGTAAAAGTGTGGCCCTGCAAGAGTGCTGTTGCAAGACTGTTTGCTGTGTATCCCAGCACAGTGTCAAGAGCATGGAGGAGATACCAGGAGACAGGACAGTATACCAGAAGACGTGGAGGTGTCATGGGAGGACAGCAACCCAACAGCAGGACCACTATCTGCTCTGTTGTGTAAGGATGAACAGGAGGAGCACATCCAGAGCCGTACAAAATAACCCCAGCAAGACAGTGATGTGCATGTGTCTTCTGAAACTAGAAACAAACTAGATGAGGATGGTATGTCAACCTGGCAAATGAAGCCTGTGCTCACAGCCCAACACCATGAATTTGCCATTGGCGCCCTGTGTTCTCAACGGATGAGAGCGCATGTGACATACATGATAGAGTCAAACATTGTGGCAAACGTTATGTTGCTTGTAACATCCTCAAGCAAGATGATGTGGCACTGGCACTGTGTCAGTGAGGGTCTGGGCAGACTTATCCTTGGAGGGTCTAACAGACCTCCATGTGCCAGTCAGAGGTACCCTGACTGCCATTAGTTGCCAGAATGAGATCTTCAGACTATATGGTGCGATAGTTGGACCTGGGTCCCTTCTAATGCATGACAATTTTTGGCCTAATCTGGTTGGAGTCAGTAGTTCCTGCATGACGAAGGCATTGATGCTATCGACTAGCTTGCCTGTGCACCGGATCTGAATCCAATCCAGCACCTGTGGGACACTATGTCCTGTTCCATCCACCACCTCCATGTCACAACACAGGCTGTCCAGGGGTTGACTGATGCCCTGATCCAGGTCTCAGAGGAGATCCCTCAGGGAAACATCCGTCATCTTATCAGGAACATGCCCAAACATTGTGGCAGTGCATAAAGGCACGTAGTGGCCGTACACAGTACTGAACCTCGTTTTGAATTTTCTCGTCCTCCACAGCAGTCTGGTAAGATCCGATCTTTCCACATATATTTTGAGTATAATTCTGAACCCAGACCTCAGAGTTAAGGATTTTGTTTTCAGTGTTGTGTTGGGGGGTAGCAGTGGCTCAGGTGGTAGAGCTGCTTGTCTTGTGACCTAACGGTATGGGGTTAGAGTCCTGCTGCTGCAGCCTTGATGGGGACATGATTGTTTTGTGAGGTCCGATCCCAAGCCCGAATGAATGCAGAAGGTTGCATCAGGAAGGGCATCCGGTGTAAAACGTGCCAATTCGCTATGGCAACCTGTTCAGAGGTAAAAGCTGAAGGGAAACAACAACATTCTTGTGCTATTTTGTTCTCAACCCATTCCACTATGTAATGAATGAAAAATTAATATTTCATTCATCAAGATTTAAGATGAGTTCTCAAATTGTCCCTTTTTTGAGCAGTATATTTTCACTAAAATAAAGACTACTAGGCTCACTGCTTACATACTGATGAGAATGCAGCAAATAATCAGAAGTCTTCAATGAAAACCGACAAATGCAGCAACAGTTCCCCAGACAGCAATTCTCATTACTTCCAGTGTTTAATCAGATGAATGACAGGTGACAGAGGTTAAGCACAGCAAATTTGATTGACACAAAGGGGAAAAAAAGGCTCATCTTCCCCAGGGGTTCAGACTGTGTCGTGATTGCAGAGCGATCCAATTAAAGAATTCCCAGTGAAGGGTTTAACTGCTGTGCTGGAGGTTCTTAGCGGGAACAGCACTTCTAAATAAACTGCGGATAAGAAGCAACTCACTTTTAAGCCTTGAATGCTTCGCACTATTCCTGTCGTATCTTTAAGTAGAACTGGAGACAGGTACTTCCAGAGAGGCGATGGGCTGATTGGTGGTTTGTAGATAGGTGATGATTGGCACAGGTGTAAAAAATTCAGATTTCACTTTAAGGTCAGAAGACAGACTGAGAAGCATATAACTAGCTGCTACCATGTTGTTTTTACGATCTAGTAGACCATCAGCTCTCATCTTGTGACTGTCGTTGGGGATAGATGTTAATATTAGCAGTTTTAGGTGGAGCTGGTGAACACTGAGATATGGGCTATTTATGCAAAAACATTATATTCTGTACCACTGCACTGGCTTAAAAGTTAATACATAAGAAAATGTGAAGTCATAAGCACAAAATCTGTTTTTCTTCAACACAAAGTTAGTTTCACGTGACTGTTGCCCACTCAAACGCATTTGTCTGGACTGACTGGGTTGCAAATTAAATTTAAAAGCCGTGACAGAAAAACAACAAAGGTTTATTTACTTTTTTTTTTTTTAAATCAACTGAGCTTCAGATGACATTAAGTTGCACTTGAAATGGTCTTTTCTCAACATTTCAACATTAGTTTGTGTTACCTGTGGATAATGCCAGAGTGAAGGGGAGGACTGAAGCATGGCATAAGCATTGGAAATCTCAAGAAATTCAATATCTCAGTGGTCTTATACCAAAGTGTGACTGGTCTTTACATATGTTTACAGTGGTGGCAGGTGTTACCAAGGTTTTTCCAGTAGAACATGAAACAACATGACACGACTAGTTTTACTAACTTTACCAGGGTTCAACAGGCATAATTTTATCACTGATTGCAGGTAAATCTGCAAACTCCACATACCCTGTTCGAACACTCAGCAAAAATCAGCACAAAATTCAGAACAGGTTTGGAACATTTGAGTTTGATGCATTAGTAAAATTAAACCCTGTAGACAAATGAGCAGAATTATCTTTTTAGCTTCGATAAACAAGCATAACCTATGTCTTCATCTTTCATTTCTACAATCAACACTCCTGGTGTTAAACATGGAAATGCAGGCAGCCTGGACAAAAATCATTTTATCCAAAAAATGGAAGAATACCCTCCAACAAGAATTACACCGTCTATTTCTAAGAATATATTGGGTTTAGCAAAAAGTCAATGAGCTGGATAGTTACTAAACAAGAAGTTCCGACCAGAGGATGGCATAACACCGAGATTAGACCATTTTTTCTTTATGCTGAAATGGCAAAATATGGGGAAAGATACTCCTGCATAAATGCTACATAAATAATTTGTAATCACCTGAATATATCTTGGAAATCTGCAGCAGGACAGATTTATGGGACATACGGCTGATAACAGGGACAAAGCCAGACATCATCACACAGGAGACCACCATAATGGTATGAATACTCTCTTAATAAAAGTGTAACTCTGGAATTACTGCGAAATTGGGTCAAGAAAAGTTTTACACATCTCAAGATGACATCAAGCTGTTTGGGAGCAACAGTCCACAAACCTACTCATCTTTCAGATGTATTTTTAAGAAATTTTCAGCCCCTATTTTTAAGGAATCACATAGGTAAATGTCAGACATTTTTCTTTCATTATCTAATGTAAGGAGGACTAAAATGTAATCCATGTTTTTTTCAATACATGGGTGGAAGTAGTTGTGTAAATTGTGTGATTGGGAGGGAAACAAATTCTAGAGAAGCAGGTTCAAACTCTGTGGGGTTTCTCACCTCCAAACACCACTTTGTACTGTCCAGCTGGCAAATGCTTCACACAGTGAACTCAATGCCAATTTGTCAGTTTGAGACTTCCTGAAATCTTTTGGGCAGTCTTGTAAATTCCAGCATCAGAGTTGACATGTGAGGAGTTTTACAGCACAGAACTGGTGTCCTAGTTATACTTTAGAATCTATTTCTTTTCAAGTATATGTGGCAGCTCCCCCACCACTGTACTGAGAGTATGTGAAAGAATAAATGAAAATCAAAAAAAGATAAATCCTGTATCTGTTGAAATAAAAACCCCTGTAAGTGCAGTCTATTTATTTTTACAGTGCTGTTCAGTGTTGCCCACTAATATAACCTGAATAGTATTCACTGGCTTGTTTAAAGTGTTAGATTTTTTTCAGGCTGTATCTCATATCTTTTAATGTGGGTGCAAACAATGTGTTTAGATTACAGGAGCAGAAAGACCCCCTATCATGACACACTCCCGCTTTTACACTAAACAGTTGCATGGATGATCAATTTGTCCTCTCTATAAAAGTGCCAAACAGAATGCACACGAGTGTAATTTAGGAAATGACCCTATTTTCTATTTCTTTTTTTTTTTTTTTTTTTTTTTTTTACTGTGTTTTATCAAGGGACTTTCATTTCAGAACACAATGCAGGCCACACTGAAAAACAAACCTTCTATTGATATCCATATGCATATTAATGCTCTGAGACTCTTTCACACATGACTACCTGCCTGCAAAGTTGGTGGGGATAATGAAGCATGTTTCTTTGTACAAAAAGACAGTCAGAGCAGAAGGAGAGGTGTATCATGTCAGATTTATACCTTATTTGTAAGAGATGGGGTTATTTTCATGCTGTTCACCAGAATCCACTGCAGTCTGTCTTCTGAATTATGCAGCCCTTTAGGTGGAAATACAGCCTTGGGCATTTTTCTCTCAGAATATGTGTATCCTGGGATTTTTTTTTCTTTTCATCGTGCAATTATTTTTCAAGTGAATTGTGAGCAAATTACAAATTAGTGTGTTTTTGCTTAGGTGTTGGTTAAAGATATACCATTTTATTTTTATATATAGATGTGTCTGTCATTATTTAGTTTTTCCAATTAAGCCCAGTATGTCACTGAAGCATGGACTTAATGTAAAGGAGTTCATGAACAAAAAAGAATTACTGCACAGAAATGAGTTATTTTTAACTTGGGCCTGACATTTCAACAGACTCTCTCTCTCTCTCTCTCTCTCTCTCTCTCTCTCTCTATCTATCTATCTATATGTATATATATATATATATATATATATATATATATATATATATATATGTATATATATATATATATATATATATATATATATATATATATATATATATATATATATATATATATATATATATATATATATATATACACACAATTTTATTTTTTTAAAACTAGCAAATAGCCCATTTGACAGCTAATAAAAATTTATTTTTCCTCTGAGAGAGATAATTTTTTCCCCTCCATTTATTGATGGACTCTCTTGGTTGCACTGACCTCCCTTTAGATCTCATATGAAGAGTTCCTACAACCAGCTGTGAAATGCAATTTCATATCTGAGAAATGAACTTCAGACGGTTTTAACACTTTAACTTATTAGAAAATAACAGCCTCACCCAGCCATGAAACCGCTTAAGTCAGGTGTTAGATTACTGTTGAACTGTGACGGAGAAACATCATACAAAAGAGAATTTTAGCTAAAAATTTTCATTCAAAGTAGATCTGCTCGTCCTCATTTAAAAGCATCAAGTACATACAAAACTATAAAACCTTTTATCGATCTGTAGAATTGAATGTTGATGGCAAAACTAAATTGCTGAAACAAAAAAAATGCACGAGAGGAAGTTGAATGAAAACAATAAAACTCTCATCCTTTTGTTTAAAAAAAAAAAAAAAAAAAAAAAGCATTAGCCTTGCCTTAAAAAGTTCAATCAGAAGAGTCACAATGAGAGAATAAAGTCAAATCAAAGGACATACAAGCCTTTCATCTACTGCGTTGGCCATCTAAATCTGAGACTGCATTAAAAAAAAAACAAAAACCTTTTCCCTATCCCCTTCTGATGTGGCGAAGCACATGCCTTCAGCGGTTCCTCTGAATTCAGTGGAGATTTCCGCTGAGCAACTCAACCTCACAGCCTAATCACGAGATCTGAAACTCCAGCAGAACTCCAGGCCACAGTGAGAGGGGGTGAAGCCCCTTCCTGCTGAGGCTTCCTCCAGCCTTACATGCTAAGACACAATTAATTCACACTGCTGGCAGCCTTGGACCATTGCAGTTGGGCAAGTCTCATCCCTTGTGCTCATTTCTTTTTATTTGCATAATGTCAATTAGGTTTGTAGTGTCCTATTATGGAACACAGTCTGAAATGAGCGAAAAGTCAAGACACCTCACTCAAAATTTTTGTGACGTGAGCGCCTGGCTACAACTGAGAGGTGAAGGAATATAAGCTCGAATGGAAGAAAAAGTAGGACTTGACTGGAGTTGGTGCAAAGGAACTCTGAGTGTATGAAGCTATTTCTAACGGAGAGAGAACTCTGATGGTGACTCCCCAAGGAGTCATGTGTCTGTATATGGAAAAGATGGAGGGTGTTGATGAATTTAATCACAGATAGGCAAACTGGCTGTAGGCAGAGTTAGTGTGTAGAAAAAGCTCTCATCCTTTCCCTGGTTGAATAATCATGCAGCTACACTCGTCCTCCGCTGGCTACTTCTGAGGAATGCACACAAAATAAGAGAGGGAATTCAAAATCAGAAATGGAGACAGACAGGCAGGAACTGAGAGATGAAGAGAAATAGAGCAAGTATGATTGGATGGGAGGAAAATGTGCAACAGTGCAGAGGAAAAGATTAGGTGAGGGCCAAACTGAATCAAGATAGCAATCCCCAGGCAGGCACTTAGTGTACAGTGGAGCCAGAATTTGCATGAACAGAGCTTGTAGGGATGAGTAGAGATGGGATCCAAGCACAATGCATGACTAAATATAAATCGCCAGCTCTGTTTGAGTGTCATTTACACCGATAACAGATGGATAAGAGAAAGAGGGACAAAGGGAGATTTGTTTGATTCTCTTCACTTATCTACTCAGTTTTAAAACCAGAACTTTGGCATTTCTGTGCCAGGTAAAGTGAGTGGAGTTGTGACATGGTTGTGTTTGGGTACTGATAAAACTGATCCCTCTCAGGACTCTCCCTGTGCTTCTCTGTACAGCACATTTGCAAACATGGTGTGTCTCTGCCAAAGTGTAGCAATGGCCAAAGGTTAAATCCTGATTCTGTACTGCCTGTTGCCCGCAGAGAGGTCAGTCCTGTTCCCTAACATCCTTGTGGAATCTTAATTTCACTTGATCCAGGATAAAATTCTGTTCACTGTTTAGAAAAGACTTGATTTACTATTTAATTTTCAGTCCTGCAATAGAAAGAAGTACTGCCTGTCATGGAGTGGAGGTGTGGACATGCAGAGACGGAATGGCAGGAGGCAGACAAGTTGCAGGAACGAGTTTTATTAAACGAAACAGAAAACTGGAAGACTAAACTCAGGCAGGGAGAATAATAAGCACAAGCAATGAAGCAGCACTGAAGAACAGAAACCAAGTAGTATACACACACACACACACACACACACACACACACACACACACACACACAGAACAATACACAAGTGGAAGGACTTAACTAATTGAGTCCAGGTGAACCTAATGAACAGGAAAGCAAAAGAGGAAACAACACATAGCAAAACTAAACAAGGAAAACAACAAAATAAAACAGGAAACCAAACTCAAAACACAAAAAGTCCAAACCACGACACTACCTGTTCATAAACTGCCTCTGCAGTGTAAAAGGTGAGGTCATTTTACCCAAATGTAGTTAACTATCACAAAATTTATATAATACATAGTAATAAAAGGAAACAAATTAATTAATTAATGTAATAATGTATTAATGTAAACTTTTTGATTGTCAAGCGGTATGCTGGAAGGTATTCCCTTCTACCAAAACAAGCATTTTTGTGTTTACACATGAAAATGCTTTGCTGGAAGTAAAAGTGAAACTGAAAGGTATTTATTTAGTGTTGTGTGGTCATTCAAAAAAAGGAACTAGTTACTTCTATAAATTGTGATGAGATCACTGCACTAATTATTATGTTTACTTTTTTTCTTTCTTGATTTACCTTGAGGATTACATTGGCATCCATCATGGCGTCTCATCACTTAGCCTGTCCACTACTCATTGTAAAACCATATAAAAGAAAAATATCATTGTCGGCACAAAGAAATGTGCCTTACTGTACGATCCACAAATAACTGGATAGAGCAGGTCAGTCACTAGCAACTGGCTTTGGGAAACATAAGGAAAAAACTCTTTTCTCAAGAAAAAAAACAGCTTTTTTATTGGATTCATGGCAAAGAAAAAATTAAATGGTCAATGAAAAATAAAAAAATAAAGATCTTTTCACTTAAGCCCAATAAATTAAAACACAAAATTCACTTAAACCCATGAGAAGGAATTAGAAAATGCAATTAACTATACAGAAAATTCATATTATCCCCAAAGCATTGTTTTCCACTTAGCTAGCTCTCCTCTGCAACGTGGAGATATGGCTGCCAGAGGCGGTAATGTACCAAGTCACAAACTCTTCAACCTATTGATGGCCTATTGTGTGTTGCAACTGTCACAATGCAGAAAAAAATGCAAAACAAAGTTTCTCATAAACTAGATCCTATTCAGTTATTTCTCTTTTTCATCATTTTGTCGAAATAAAAGTTGTATCACAAAAGTAAAATTCTTTCAAATCTTTTGTCAATCAGGCTGTTGCTCTTTGGGGTTTGCACACCCAGGCTGAAAAGCCTCTCAACTGGTGCACTTGATGGTATTGGAGTGTTATACTGCCTTGCTACTCCCTTAATCCTGGTGAACTTTGAGAGAACCCCGACAGATCTGGAAAATCTTAAATACAACATCACTTCAGTCTCTGCTGTGCTTGAAAACTCCTCTTCAAACTTCAATCTCAAAAAAGTTTTTGCGACTGGAGGTGGCAGGGTCCTGCACTGCCGGTCTCATCAGTGGCTCTTCAGGAGTCTGGGCACGACACTTAGAAATCAGCATGTCTTTAGCAGCATCTCTTCTCATCTCAGCCAGCGGACCTTGAATTTTGGCATTGTGGCAGCAACCATTAAAGCATGCTTGGCAAAGAAGACGTGCAAATTTGCCTTTTATCGCTTGTGATGAGAAATTGTAGGCTACATTAGACATCTAAAGTTCAATTAATTGCTTTCACAACTTCATAGATTTGGGCAAAATCAGCTTTGTTAAACTGTAGGCCTCTAGCCCACATAGCAAGTTATTATGTAAGGGGTAAGGGCTGTTTATTTAATTATTCAATATGTGTTTACCTGTACAATAGCACCAGCTGTGCTAGTAGTCATCTGGGAAAGGCCATCCTTCAACGCAAGCAACTTTGACATGACAATCTCCAGGCTTGGCAGAAGCGTGTACTGTAGGAGTAATCATCGACTTGTAGTATAGCTTGGGCGGCAGCAAGAGGTCATTACAGTGTACAATCTTGCTCAGTATAGAACAAATGGTGTTCGAGTTCTAGCATGTAACAGTGGGTTCTTTTTAGCACATCTTTGACCTAGTCTAAAGATACAGTAGAACGAGTAGTTGTTGTCTAGAGAGCTTTACACTTGGTAGGAACACTTCTGTAAACTCATTCACAGTCATTGTTACTGGTCTTTTCTCCAAGTCATTTTTTTGCAATCAGGTTTAGGCATATGTGAAAACGTGGCTGTGGTGCTAGCTTCAGCAAAAACAATGAAAGAGATCTCTTCCTCTTAACCATCAGATATCATGTCAGAGTCAGAGCCATTATCAGGATGGCATTTAAAATTTCTTAAAGCTTTTACACAATTGCAACCATTGTTGGTGATACATGCTGAGTTTATGTGGTAGCCCAAAGGCTGAATGAACCTGTTCTATTTTGCAAGCTGCCAACTTACTATGTGTGTATATATATATATATATATATATATATATATATATATATATATATATATATATATATATATATAATTTCCACCGATCCCAACAGACATCCTCTCCATGTTGTTATCAATTCTGCGTACCAGCTCTGGCGCAAGATGACCAGTCTGGGCAAAACAGGCATTCTGCTTATGATCGAGTCCGGTCTACGCAAGAGTCTGTGCACTGCTAGCTTGGACCATACTGTACAGAATTCTGGCAGCCTGCCAGTTGCCAGAATCTCACGGGTCTTGAGGTAGATCAGAACTCCGCCAGCGCCAATCAGCAAAATCCCGATCACCAATTAACCCCTTATATCTGTCATCTATAGCCTTCTCTTTCTTCACACTAGCAGCTACATCATTCAAATCAATCTCTGTGTCAACGCTTTCTGTCAGCACACACAAGGCAGAACTTTACACAAAGGGAAACACAGCTTGAGTAATGCAGGAAACCTCATTCCTTTAATCTAGGAAAGGAGTTAAGTTACCAATATTTTAAGAATAATTCATTACTTTACTTAGTTACCACAAAAAAATCATAGCATTACTATAATCTGTTACTTTGCAACTTATGATCCCCAACAATAATTTATATTGCAGAAGTCTTTCCTGCACAAGTCTAGTGCTTTATTTGTCTCGTTATGATCTAGCTTTCTTCTACATTTTTGTTTGTTGGTGCGTCATCAGAAACTATACAGTTTGACCTCAGTAATAGTTTTATTTTTGGATTGTGAGCTAATCCTCTACATCATTACTTAGCAGTGACCTCTAGTATTCTAATCTAACATTTGTTGCAGCTTATTAATGCGGCAACAGGAAGATCACATCAGGCCTTTGCTTGCATATTCTAATTATGCAGATGAACGCAGAGTGGTGGTTCATTATAATATGCAAATTTACCTGTGCTAATTGAATTAGCACAGGTATTTTTGGTGTTATCACCAAAAAAGCACAATAGCTAAATGAAGTCATAACATTCATTAAAGTACAACTTGCAGGCTAGAGACTAGAGAATTTTATAGATACATACAGCAAGAACTATGCTTTTTTCTTTATGTAGAAATGCAAACATGCACAAGTCTCCAACCTCATAATGATAAGACGAAAGGTGTCACAGAACCATAAAAGGATCTGGATTATCAGAGAAAAATTAATTTGTGGTGACACTAAAACATCTAAATGTTTTTGTGAGACACAGATAAAAAAAAAAAAAGGAAAAAAAACAATGTTTTTGTTCTGTCTTCTAAACTTACTTTCACATTTTTTGTAATAAAACCAGAATTAAAATCTGATTTACCTTTTTTAAATCCAATACCTTTAAAGCCTTTTGACTGAGAGAATTATTCAATATTTATTTGAACATAATATCAAAAAAGGACAAGTGCATAGTAACGGTTGTTGAAATGAAACGGTCACCCTCAGCGGCTAATGCACCATAATATTCTATCTGTTGACATTTTTTTAAATAATACTAAATTCGAATTAAGATGTTTTCATTATTCAAATATAGAATATTGTATATTATGTATTTTCAATTTCATAAATTCAAATTGCAAACACAAAACCAACCTTTTTTTTTTTTTTTTTTTACATAGGGCTTGTGGAATATACACGACAATTTAAACAATTAACATGTACTTATATCTCCTAAGAAGGTACTGACTGTGGAAGGAAAATATATCAATACATTTCATTATATGTCTGAAGAGATTTCTGCTGTCAAACTGCAGCAGAAAGCTGCTCTACTGCAGAAATAGCATATTTTTTTAGATGACATAAATGTTAAATGTATACCCAAATCGTTACATCTAATAACATTGTAGAAGTTCATTTCTTGGTGGGATAATTGAAACAAACCAGAGGCAAAATTCTATTATCCATCCATCCATCTTCTGCCGCTTATCCGGGGTCGGGTCGCGGGGGCAGCAGCCTAAGCAGGGAAGCCCAGACTTCCCTCTCCCCAGCCACATTTGCCAACTCTGCGGGGGGGATCCCGAGGCGTTCCCAGGCCAGCCGAGAGATATAATCCCTCCAGCGTGTCCTGGGTCTTCCCCGGGGTCTCCTCACAGAGGGACGTGCCTGGAACACCTCACCAGGGAGGCGTCCAGGAGGCATCCTGACCAGTTGCCCGAGCCACCTCAACTGGTTCCTCTCGATGCGGAGGAGCAGCGGCTCTACTCTGAGCCCCTCCCGGATGGAGGTGCTGATTCTCATCCCAGCCGCTTCACACTCGGCCGCGAATCGCTCAAGCGAGAGCTGGAGATCACGACCAGATGAAGCCAACAGGACCACGTCATCCGCAAAAAGCAGGGACCCAATCCTGAGGCCACCAAGTCGGATCCCCTCAACACCTCGGCTGCGCCTAGAAATTCTGTCCATATAAGTTATGAACAGAATCGGTGATAAAGGGCAGCCTTGGCGGAGTCCAACCCTCACCGGAAACGAATCCGACTTACTACCGGCAATGCGGACCAAGCTCTGACACCTGTCGTACAGGGACCGGACAGCCCTTACAAGGGGGTCCGGTACCCCATACTCCCGGAGTACCCCCCACAGGAGCCCCCGGGGGACACGGTCGAATGCCTTCTCCAGGTCCACAAAACACATGTAGACTGGTTGGGCAAACTCCCATGCCCCCTCCAGGACCCCAAGGAGGTTATAGAGCTGGTCCACTGTTCCGTGACCAGGACGAAAACCACACTGCTCCTCCTCAATCCGGGATTCAACTATCCGGCGGACCCTCCTCTCCAGGACCCCTGAATAGACCTTACCAGGGAGGCTGAGGAGTGTGATTCCCCTGTAATTGGAACACACCCTCCGGTCCCCCTTCTTAAAAAGGGGGACCACCACCCCAGTCTGCCAATCCAGCGGTACTGCCCCTGATGTCGGCAACAGTCGAAGTCGCATGCTGCTTTGCCCGCCGGTACCCATCAGCGGCCTCCAGAGTCCCACAGGCCAAGAAGGCCCGATAGGACTCCTTCTTCAGCTTGACGGCATCCCTCACTGTTGGTGTCCACCAACGAGTCCTGGGATTACCGCCACGACAGGCACCAACGACCTTACAGCCACAGCTCCGGCCGGCCGCCTCAGCAATAGAGGCACGGAACACAGCCCATTCGGACTCAATGTCCCCCACCTCACTCGGGACATGGTTGAAGCTCTGCTGAAGGTGGGAGTTGAAGCTCGCTCTGACGGGGGACTCAGCCAGACGTTCCCAGCAGACCCTCACAACACGTTTGGGTCTGCCAGATCTGACCGGCCTCCTCCCCCACCACCTGAGCCAACTCACCACCAGGTGGTGATCAGTTGACAGCTCCGCCCTCCTCTTCACCCGAGTGTCCAAGGCATGTGGCCACAGGTCCGACGATACGACTACAAAATCGATCATCGAACTGCGGCCCAGGGAATCCTGATGCCAGGTGTACATATGGACACTCTTATGTTGGAACATGGTGCTCGTTATGGACAATCCATGACGAGCACAGAAGTCCAATAACAAAACACCATTTGGGTTCAGAGGGGGGGGGGGGGGGGGGGACCATGCCTCCCAATCACTCCCCTCCAGGTCTCACTGTCATTGCCCACGTGAGCATTGAAATCCCCCAGCAGAACAATGGAGTCCCCAGAAGGAGCACCCTCCAGCACTCCCTCCAAGGACTCCAGAAAGGGTGGGTACTCTGAACTGCCGTTCGGTGCATAAGCACAGACAACAGTCAGGACCCGTCCCCTCACCCGGAGGCGGAGGGAAACTACCCTTTCATCCACCAGGGTAAACCCCAATGTGCAGGCACCAAGCTGGGGGCTGATGAGAATGCCCACACCTGCTCGGCGCCTCCCACCATGAGCAACTCCAGAGTGGAAGAAAGTCCAGCCCCTTTCGAGGGTACTGGTTCCAGAGCCCAAGCCATGCGTCGAGGTGAGTCCAACTATATCTAGCCGGAACCGCTCAACCTCGCACACAAGCTCAGGCTCGTTCCCCACCAGATAGGTGACGTTCCACGTCCCTAGAGCCAGCTTCTGCAGCCGGGGATCGGACCGCCAGGGTCCCCGCCCCTTGCTGCTGCCCAGCTCACACTGCACCCGACCCCTACGGCTCCTCCCGCAGATGGTGAGCCCACGGGAGGAAAAAAATTCTATTATTTAACTATAAAATTGTGCAACGTGGTTGTTTTAAAGCCTATGTTTTTTCCATTCACATTTGAGCTCTGACTCTTGGTCGTCACGTTTTGATCCACTTGAGTTGCCTTTGAGCTCCAGCGATGATTTGAGGACACAATTCTCACTTACAAAAGCCAATCAGCTCTGTGAGGGCCATGTTGCTGTTTTTTTTTTTACTTCTCCAGTGCATTCAGCATCATCAGCCTGGCTTTCCTTGGGGAGAAAATGACAGCAATGCAGGTGGTTTCTCCCACTTAAGTCCTGGGTAGTTGATTAAGCACTGTGTGTCAGACAGAGGGGACAACAACACCGGAGTTCCACAGGGGGCAGTCTTCTCTCCTTTTCTATTCACCCTCCACCAGTGACTTCAGCTACTGCTCAGACTTGCCCCTTTCTGAAGTTTTCTGATGACTCCGTAGTACTTGGATGCGTCACTGAGGATGATGAAGAGGAAAGCAGAACTGTGGTGGGCAACTTTTTTTTTTTTTTATTTGTGGGCGTGAGGAGGTCAAAACCATCAGTGGCCCCTGCCTCTATCAGTGCAGTAAATGTGGACACTGTGGATGACTACAACTACCTTTGACCATTCCTTGACAAAAAACTGGACTTCCCCAAAACACTGATGCTACATAAAGGAAGGGCAAAAACCATCTTTATTTTTTAAAGTTGCTGAGGTCCTTTAAAATCTGCCTGACGATGCACAGGATTTTTGATTAAACTGTGGTTGCAAGAGTTCTGCTTTATGCTGCCTGCTGGGACAGCAGACTGAAGGTCGATGACACCTACAGGCTCGGTAAACTTATCCGTAAAGTGAGTCAAACTGTGGGTGTGGAACTGGACTATCTAAGGCAGGTGTCAGAGAAAGGGATGCTGTCCAAATTAAAAACTTTACTTGAAGGACCTCAAGTGTTTGTGACCTCTCACTGGTCTATCTCTGGAGCATGTTCAGAAACAAACTCATGTTCAGCTTGCCGAAATACACATCGGCACAGGAAATTATTCCCTGTTGTTGTCATCAAACCAAATAACTGCACCTAAATTAATCTGAATCTTAACCTTCCGGTAAATAATCTGGTTGTTGATGTATTTAATATGTAATTCAAATTTACCATCATACTTCTATTGCAGTGATGAGTTCAGAGTTTACGTCTGCGTTTTCACGCCAGCTGGTAGCAAACTATTCTGTCAATTTGAAATTAAGAAAATCTGATAAAAATCCAAATGACCCAGCTTCCCACCTGTACCTAAACCCACCATCTACGAAAAAAGCTGTGAAGAGTCTCAAAATCCCTCAAGCAAACTGATCTGTCCGTAATTGCAGTTTTGTCTGTGTGCACCAAGTGATTTGTTCACATGTATTTAATGATTTGTCTGTGTAGGAGCCTTTTTGAACACCAAACTATTAGATTTGTGAGGTTTAAAATAAAAAAAAAAAGTATAAAATAATGATTTTGTACATTTTCATGTACATGTAAATATGTAAAATTTTTTGTGTTCGTAATTTCTAGATATTTATGTAGGCATTTGAACACACATTAGTAAGTACCCAAAGTTACACACATACTTGCTTATATGGTTTACAAACCTGTCTTTCAGGTAGGATTACCCAAGGCTATACACAAATGACTTTATATAGTTTGCAAATCGCGGATCACACACACACACACACACACACACTATGATATTAATGGATTTTTCTCTCCACAGGTTTGTTCCTTTTGCTGTCAGCCATACACCTCAACCTTGCCCCTTTGTTTTCTGGTGGTATTGCTCCATTTTCTGCGTCATGTGACAGATAGCTAAGCCTTTTGGAAATGGACCGAATCACGCTTGTAACTGTTGCAGAATACGGACAAAACCATCTGTCTGTGTGTCCATCTTTGGTGAATGGACCTTAACTCGGCATCTTACTGTACATTTAACATCCATTTTTAATTTTTTTTTTATTTTGTACTTATTTTCTTACTAATTTCTCACTGTGTGTCACCGTACTGAACTGTTTTAGAGAACACAGCAATGCTACAATCTCTCTCTAAGTTTTTCTTTTTTAGAATATTTCTGATTCTGATTTTTTCAGGCATGATCACTTTGCTGTTTGATCTTTTTTCTATCAATAAACCTCAAAATCAATATGAGGTTTAGACAAATTTCCCCATGGTGATAATGAAATATATAATATCACAGATTGAAATGTGACAAAATAAAGACTACATAATGCTATGTGCCCACATTTTGCCCTCTAAGCCACTGTGATGTTTGACCTACACAAATCTTCTTTATATGCATGCCCATCCAAACAGAACATCTGATATATTTCCCCCCTTTCCCTAGAAGTGTTTTTATTTTTCCCCACACAGCCTTCTTTCCTATGCACTGACTCTGCTGGAGGTTAGGGCATGCATCATAAAGCAGCAGTGTGTGTCTAAAGATGATATGAAACTTGTCAGGTCATATGTTAGTTTATGAGTTGCTGTTTTCTTTCCTTGTGTCTATTTATTTATTATTTATTTTTAGGGTTAAAAAACAAACTAACAAAAAAACAAAGACAAAAACATGCCATCTTGTTTTTACTGAAATGACAATTTTAATGAAATACGTCCCCATGAGAGCCCAACCCCTGATAAATGCATTTCTTTAACCCTCTGATGCATGAATTATTTAAAAAAAAACATGTTTTCACATACAACATTTTACTTCTACAGACATGTAAGGAGACGCTTTTCTCCGCTTTAATATTATTTGACTTTTATTTTGATTATTTTATCTATTCTATAGAAATGTTCGTAAAATAATACGCCATATTTAAATGACAGAAATATTAAAAGGACGTGCGTCATTTTCTTGTCCTGTTTCATACTAAGGTAAACATGATAATTATGTGTTTGTGTAAATATGAAAATTTCTCCTAATGTTCACCAAAGTGTTAAAATTGCAAATATACCATGCTCCCTGTTGGATATACTAGAAAACTGCCTTTAAACAGGTGCCCACTGTAGTAGACACTATGCATAAGATGAGGCTGATGTTATCATTTTTTTGGTTTTCCTTTTTACCCTCTCTGACCCTGCAAATAGATGTTGCAAACCTGCATAACAGTGTCAGGATCACCACCTGCTTATGCTCAAACTTTGCACAATGTAAACTTTTACATTTACATCAACACCAAAGCTGTTGAGTCAGGAGATTCTGCTTGACATTTTGCACAGATGCGTGTGTTTTTTTGTTTTTCTTACCTATCAAATTTGCATTTCTAGCTTATAAGATTATTTTATCATGTTTGCAACAACCAGATGTAACTGCAGTATACTTTAACCTCCATCTTCCCACTTGACTTTCTGGGCCATTCTGCAGCTCAGTGACTACATAGTTAATTCACCTGTGCTGCCACAGCAACAGCAGAGACACTTTATTTCCAAGTACAACTGCTGTGTGCACTCTATTGAGTTTCTGGACATGATTAACATTGTCATGGATCTCCACAGCATCTCTAACACACAAACACACATTGGAATCTTTACAAAGTGTTTCCTGTTTCATTCTGTGCGGATCTTTGTCTCCTAGCACCGTTGTCAGATCCTCTTGCTGTGATGTTACTTTTGAAGATCTCACTTCTGACAAAGAGTTATGATGATGTTAATAATAGCCCTCTGTAGTGTTATCGTAGCCATGAATAGAATACTTGAGGCCACAGACTCACTCTCCTCCTGTCCTATTTCTGTGGTGTTTTTAAGCAATTTGCTATTAGGACTTGGCAAGGCAGCACACGAGAGAAGACAGGCGACAAAATGGGCATAATGACTGGCCTTGGGGTGGGTGGGTAGGAGAGGGCAAAGACAAAGAGCACTGAAAATGTGAAGATGGTTTTAGCCATATCTACAAAAAGGTTGTGTTTGAGAGCAGTGAGGTGACTTGCAGATTGTTCATATGATGAAGATTAGTGTGACACTGACACTGAACTGAACAGGCCAAACAGAAAAAAATCTATCTAATTGAGTTAAGTGGAGTATTTGGATTCAGATGACAAAAAAGAAATGACTGCTACTCACTATTCTAACTTGATTAGTCAGAAATACAGCTATTAGAGACCCAATGTGCCTTTTTTTTTTTTGAGGAAGTAATAATTCTCTTTCACCACTGTGATACATAGAAGCACTTCATATACAGCAAAGCAGCTGAAGCTCCCCACATGCTGCATTATGCATGAACTTTAACACGATGAGGCTGATGAATGCATCAGAACGAAGATGTTTTAGAACTCTGCAACTTTTATCTACCTACACACCAGTTCCTGTTGGTTTCTACATTTCTCTCTAGACTAAATTTATCTTGTTACAGTCAAATTTATTTTGTATTGTTCAATACAGCAGCAACACAGGTTCTGTGGAACTATTACATGCTTAAAGTTGAGCTTGATTTCATTTGAACCTTTGTGTAACCACAGATTTTTTCATACTTGGGTAGATTTTCCTTACACTCATCATTTTTTGCAAACCTCAGGAAAAGACTGAAAACTCTCTGCACACTCAAAGGTATAAATACCTCCTAACAGTTTTTCTCCCTCAAAATATCTTTTGATTTTAAAAATGATCCAAGCTCCTAGCACAATGTAGTTGCTGCCCCTCAATTTTAATTGCAATCACCACACACTTCAAAAGGGTGAAAGTTTTAAGCTTTAAAACTACCATAGTTCTTTGCTGTATAGATTAATAGTGGCATAGATGCTCCATATTGACATAATAACATCACAGGGTTGCAATGGCTGCACATCCTTCTGGAAGTAGTCATGGGGAGATGGGTCCACTGTGGCTATCAAGGGATGGACATGGTCAGCAACAACACTTAGGCAGCCTGGGGTGTTTAAACTATGCTCAGCTGGTACTAAAGATACCAAAGTGTCCAAGAAAGCATACCATGATCCATGTTACAGCCCATGGCCTGTCATCTAGCTGATCATCATTCAAACCATCATCACCTGGGAGATTGGATACACCTGGTTTTCTTCCTGGCACGGCCCTCAGACTGATGTGTTGGATGCTGATTGGTCGCCCACACGCCCACCTACCCTTGATTGGCCGAACCTTCTGCTGAGCACCAGAATACAGAATAAAGGCTTCTTTCGTGGCAGCTTTTGTGCTTGGTTGGGCCTTGGTGCCACAGCTTGCCACTCATTCACTGTCAGTGAATGAGGTTGACTGTTTGGTGTTTGTGCTTAGTGAACATTTTTGTGATTGTTGCCGGGTTGGTGCCAGCTTTGGTAATTCTGCTTTAAACTAATGAAAAATGACCATATAAACACTAAATTCCTAATGCAAATTTCTATTCAGGATTACACTTAATTCTTATGTAAGCGGCTGGTTTATTCGCATTTTAATTCTGAACTATTTAATTCTTCTGTCATGTAACCTTGATTCAGCTCTAAGTTAATTCTGGTCATTCTGCACATGCTCGTTACTTTGTCCTCTCCCGATGATGCGCGTTGTTTTGCCTCCCATGTTTGGTGGTCTATCTTTCCTCTCCTTCTCAGTTGCTGCAAAAAGTGAAGTAGTATGCTCGTGTTGAGCTGGTACTTCAAAATTATAATAAAAATAGCGGCGAAACTGGTACTTATTATGTAGTTTTTACAAGTTACGACTGAAAAGACGAGAAGCAGGGAGCCAACTTTGTTTATTTCCGGTATACGTCATACGTCACGTGTACTCTGTCCAGTCAGAACCCTTCCCAACCTGCTGCTCTAAAGAGGAATCAAGTAAGGATCTGTTTCATGTAAACCTTCATTTGGAATTATTATTTTCACTCATAGAATACATTAATTCTGAATTATTAATTCCAAATTAAAAAAACATCATGTAACCGTACCCATAGTCATGCCGTTTATGCCAAGTTTCTGACTCCACTATGTGAATATTGCAGTGGAAATCAAGACTCATGGGATCAAGCAACATTTTTTTTTTTTTTTTTTCTCCTCGATTTTCTGTTATCCAATATTGGTGGGTCTGTTTGAATTGTAGCTTCATTTTCTTGTTTTTGGCAGAGAGTAGCAGCACCCACTGGTCTTCTGCTGCTGTAGCCATTTGTTTAAAGCTTGGACATGTTGTCTATTCAGATGGGATGTTCTGCATCCCTTGATTGTAATCAGCAGTTATTTGAGTTACTGTTGCCTTTCTATAATCTACAACCACCAACTCTGTTGTCATATGACTTTCTGACTTCAAGATGACATGTTCATCCAGACAGCTGCTGCTCATTGGAGATTTTCTTTTTTAAACCATTTTATGTAAACCATTTAGATGTAGTTCAGCAGTTTTTGAAATACTCAGAACAGCCTGTGTGGCACCAACAACCATGCAACATTCAAAGTCACTTAAATCCCCTAATCTGATGCTTGCATTGAACTTCAGCAAGTCACTTTAATCATGACTCCATGTCTAATTGCACTGAGTTACAGCCATGTGGTTGGCTCATTAGTTTTGCCAACGAGAAGTTGAGGATGTGTACCTAATAAAGTAACTGCTGAGTGTATGTTCACAACAGAAGAACACAAAAGGTTGGACCACAGACATACCAACAAGTTCTCTGCCGTATGTGCAGCTATAACGCATGGTGGCAACTATTCACAGGACCCATGTTGACAGAATATAAATACCAGGCCCGATAAGATCGAGGACACACTCATTTATGCAGTTCATGCTTGACTTACTCTAAAAATATGCCCATGGTCTGAAGAATGTGTGGTATATACTCTGCTGCAGATTTTGATTTAGTAAATATCAGTTTCTGTGGGGATGATAAAGGATGCATTTTTTTTTGTGTGGAGACATGACTTAAACATCAAGTTTTAGGTCCTCATACAGATAGAAGAACACACTCCTCTATACAAGGGCACTTACTAAGTCGAGGTAAATCTGTTTTGTTGTGCCATTAATCAGCTCTCACGTCTCCTTCTTCAGCTAAATTTGAGCTTCAACGTGATGCATATATATGATAAAATCCCTAAATCATTTACATGCTTTAGTATGGGCATTACGTGTTACATATGGAGATAAAGCATCAACTATCCAGCAGCTGTCGAGTAAGAAGCTGGTTCCTGTGGAAACACAGCAGGAGGCAATTATTACAGTTTTCTCAATAAAATGCATTTGAGCTTAAAATAAGGCTATAGGTACAGTCTTGGAAAAGTGACTTGCTTGTTATTATTCACCTTGGGCTGCAGTACATGCATACATCCAGAGGGTTAAGTGAAGTGCAGAAGAGCCAGCTGATGTTTATGCTCTAACAATTTATGAACGTGAACATATGTCAGGGCAATTTTTGTTATTCAGATGTCTTTTAGATTGACAAATATATGAAAACACGGTGTCTTTTCCAAAGCTACTCAGTAATCCAAAATAAGAAAAAAACAAAGAATGTGAGCCACACATGCACTTTTTTGTACAAACAAACCCATCTTGAAGTGGAAATGAGCTGCGACAGCAAAGCTATGGTTTCAAAGGCTCAACTTAAAAAGCTGAAGGCAGGGGGGTGCAGTGATAGCAGGAAGGAGAGGGCAACGTACCACATTCCCAGAGCTTCAGCACTTCAGTACCACTTATTTACATGTTTAAACTTGATAATTATCTGTAGTGTTTTGTTGTAAACAAGTAAAAATGGATTTTTATATGATAAATATGCGCAAGGACCTCTGACATGAAGTACATCCTCTGCCAAACATGTATTTATTTATTTATTGCATCAGTTAGCTCTAATGGTAAAATTCCTGGTTTTAGGCAGTCGCCTGGAACATAGCCCTAACAGACAAACCAGTGCTGCTAAATACATGACCTCCACCTTGGCAGAGGTAAAAAAAACCCAAAACAAATAGATTAATGAGGAATTAGTATACCATCGTCAAAAGAACATGTGTCTAATTGATAACATGAGGGTATGGCATAAGAGCATCAGAATCAAACATCTCAAATTTCTTCCAAATCAAACCTTTGAGGTGTTTTGGTCT
>NC_136629.1:31754269-31756769 GCF_933228915.1 Telmatherina bonti | reverse complement strand
TTCAGAGCACTCCAGTGAAAGCTGCAACACTTCCATAGACTTCTATAGAAAGACTTGAACGCAAATGTCAAGTGGTTTATGGAGTAGCTGATAGTTCCAGTAGTTCCATGATTGACCGCTGTTCATTTTCGGTTTCTGGAAGCATTTTCTCTGGTACATGTCTGAAATGACTACACTTCCTGGCATTAGCTGAAAGTTATGTAACAAACTAAGTTAACTGTGTTGTTTATGTGGCCAGTTTTACATAATCAGTTGTGCAACTAACAAGCTAGTGATGGTTTAGCTGTGGTTAGCTAATGTAAGCCAGACTGCAGTCTTCAGATTCCTCCAGTAACCGTGTATGTCTCAAATTCATTGTGTTATACAGGTTTTTCTGTTTTTTGTTTATTAGATTTGTCCTTTGGTGGTGATTGTGTTAGAGTGCCTGATTTTAATTCCTGGTAGTAAAATGACTTTAGTTAGAATATTAGCTATATATTTATACAATGCCTCTTATAGCAGCACTAAAGCCTGTTACATACTTCACGAGAAGCAAGAACTGAGTTCTTGTTCTTGAGGCTGCAAGAACAAGAAAAAACATCTTGTTCGGCAGGTCCATACATACTACACGAGAAGCACGTCTGCAGCGGGGAGGGATCACTGCTGGGGGCAGATGTCTGCTTTATGTGCAATGAACCTGGTTGTTACCTCCGCCGAGGAGGTTGTTTTCCCCAGCGTCTTTTTGCTTAAGATAACTTAAAGGGTTACGGAGGGATTTTATAAATATTTCAAGAGTTGTTGCAAATGTAAAAATGAAGAACTGATTAAATTCTGGTGGTGATCAGGATCACCGTTTGGATCCAGGAATGTTTTAAAAGGATTCTTAAACATTGTGCTTGGTGGAGGTTTTCCGCTCTCCGAGTTTCTAGTTTCATATTTAACGAGCAACTTCGTCCGCGGCAGGGCGGGTCGTGCACGCGGCTGGCTCCGAGTGTTTTATTGCCACATGTAAAAATGATCGTACTTTCTCACCACCTCGATGAGCTGTTTTATCAAAACAATCCGTTTTGCCGGCAACAGCAAACACATGGAAGCAGCAACTCTGCTTCATGCTTCCTCTGTGTTAACGACGCCCACCTCCAATGTACGACCAATCACACGATACTTCTCGCAGCCCTGCAAGAAAAAAGTTCTGCCAGCCCAGTGCGTCAAGAACTGTCCTCAAACACGTCCGCGAGAACAAAATGACATCATTTTCTTCTCGGAGCCTCGAGAACAAGAAAAAAGTTCTCGCTTCTCGTGGAGTATGTAACAGGCTTAATGGAGAGACAGCATAGCCCTGCTGGAGAAATGTGAATATCATTCATTAAAGAATGATTGTAAGAATGAGTCATTATATAATATATTTCAGCTGATGTCCAATGAAACTTCACTGGTTTTGGGGCAGGATTCTGCTCCCATATGCAGCTGACCAGGACAAATATGTTTTAAATGAAATTGTAAATGTTGCCATTATATTTCCTGTTTTCACAAGTCCAGCAACCAGTTTTACTTATCTTAAGACCACAAAAGAAGTGTTTTGTGTCTTTGAGGAATTCAGAGGCTTTGTTATTCTCTTTCCAAAGTGGCAAGAAGGCACGAAGTCCAAGCAGTGGTTCCGTATCCACTGACTTGCTGAAGACATTCCTTGCAGGTCCCACCTTCATTTTCACAAACTGATTGAGCTGAAGGTTGTTTGGTTGGTCATTTTTACAGGTTAAGAGTAATTTTAAGTGTCATTCCTTCTTAAAAAAAAACACCAATCTAGAAACTACATTGTATGGGAGGCTCACTTTTCCTGCTGTCTCAGGTGGAATCGTAAATGTCTGTCCACAGAGTGATAAACACTCGTCAGTTTGTGTACCAGATATGTGTCTGACATGAGGTCCAACCTCCTGTCTGGTCTTACTGGGTGTAGAACAGATATTTTCCACTCCAGATACCCTCCACATAGCTGCATCAGGAATGTCCATGTCAGTGCTGATGTTCATGAAGTCCTGTTTAAGCTGTTCTCTCAGACTGACTGGCTTGTAATTTACCCTGTTAGTGGAATTGCCACTGAAATAGTAAACAACCACTCTTTTCCATCTTGTGCTTTCTGTCAACATGAAAGCACATTAATGTGTTGTTGCTCCTGCATGCCCAGGCAATGTCACTTCCCAGAAAGCCTCCCTGTTCTGCGGTGCAGCTCTGTGGTTGGTGTGATTGCCATCTCATCTGTTAGCACACATCCCCTCTTCCTTTCTATAGGATTGCACGATAAAATGATCTTGTATAGTAAAATATGTTTATAGATCTGGGAAACTAATGTTTCATTTTATATGGTATTAGCCTAGAAAATGTTTAATTAATATTTTACAGTAGTTTTCAATGTAGAACCACAATAAACAGGCTCACAGAGGAATAATTGTCACAATCCATTGCGTTTGTTTAAGATGTACAGTATAACTCTAACACCGTAACATTTTTTACCCATAATATT
>NC_136629.1:31511769-31749269 GCF_933228915.1 Telmatherina bonti | reverse complement strand
ATATTTAACTGTGCACTGATATCATTGCACAGCTGTCTTTTAGACACAGGATGCCACTGATTTAGAAGGAAGATCATTCACTTTTAAATTTTTCTTGATTTTAATGATGACTGTACAATCGGACATTTAATGAGCTCGCGTGATCTGGATCCTCTAATGGTCTTTCCCCCTTGACCACAGGAATATTAATCATGTTGGAAAAACAAATGGATGCCTTAAAACATATTGATGCTGCTTGGTCTGAACATAAATTATGCAGAGTAAGTAACACAATGCATTTGTAGTACTTACTAATTCCCATGTTCTTATATTAATGATAATCTGCTTTGAATGTGTTTCAATTATTTAGTGCGCTGTTGTCATGGAGACTGATAATGGCAATTCAAATTTCCAATAAACAACTTATTAGGAAAAAAAACCACGCCATCAGGTGAAAACATCCTTGAATCAGAGTAACTACAATTAATAGACGACCGAGGGACTTATGGTTTCTTCATGTTTTTCATGCATTTGCTTCATTTCTCAACCAACTATATTTTTCAGGAAATTAGTCAAAATAAATAAATCAAACATTTAACTGAAAAAAGTCAGTCTTAAGCTGCCTCTAAATGAATATCAACAAGTTCAAATACCTGCTGTATCAGAAAGGACAAATGGTGTTACTGGAATCAGGTTGAAACCTGTGGTTTGTGTGTGTTGTGCTGCCTTTCCAGGTCCTCCTCTTCCTCCTGTTAAATGGTACAGTCTCTCAGCCAATCAGTGCCTGGCCTATAAGGACCTGGAGATCCATACATCTGGGGCCTAGTTGTGTCTGTCAGGGTTTATTTATATAATCTTTACTTTTCCATGTTGGGCTTGCTGGGCGGAGGGGACATTTTGTTTTTCATGGTAAGTTACCTTGTGTTTTCTTTCTTAGTTAGAAGCACTCTGTTTGTCATGCTGGTCTTGGCTCTGCCTGATGCTATGATAATCTGGGATCCAGCATAATAAAATGTTCGATTATGCAGGTGTAGAGCAGACAGCATGGACGGTGAATAAAAAAGCAAATGTTAACTCTGTGATGTCATCCAGTGGTTTGTATACCACTGTAATAGTTGTTGCCATTATTAAATCTAATAATACATATTAATTATCAAATACAATTCTATGTTAAACATTGTAGATAGCAATAGCCATGTCAAATGAACAGAAAACTGCTAGCAGTCATGCTCATTCAAGCTGAGTGTTTCTTAAGGTTATGGGGGTAATTTTCTGTAAGTTCCTCACTAATATTGTTTTCTATTACAAGTGACCATATGGGTTATATTTTCTGCTAAATGTACCATTGTAATAGCTGCCTCCTCATAGATGGGAAATATTACTAACTACCATAGTAGTGCCTATTGTAAATTCTGTAAGATTATCTTAAAATACATTGATTAAAAATTGTTTTTCCTTGCCTTGCTCCAGTAAGAAGATACACTTTATCTCGGAAACTGGTGATAGCAAGAAAAAATAAAGAGTTTAACTTGAGTTTGTAATCTTGCATTCTAATTGATAACCTCTGATCAGCAGTGGTGTAGTCATCCCTCAAGAAGTGGCTATACTGTCAATTTTTTGCCCTTTTAAAAAAACAAAAAAACAGAAAAACAAAAAGCCCAGAAAAACTCTTTCAGAGTAAGACTGAAGTGTCAAGTAAGACTACCCGAGTTTACCACTAAAATAAATCAGAAGTGTTTGCTCATTTTCACATGATTTCTGCTCTTTAGTGTCAGAGAAGAGGAGGAAGAGAGAAACGACTAAACCAGTACTGGCACGCAGACTAGTGAGAGACATGACTGGGTCATAATTGTAACTTGTCCTGATGGATTGTTTTGGGGCTGTAGGGAGAAACTGACCTCGACACGGCAGCAGCATCTTTGGGGAAAGAGGCTGTGGGCAATAAGACACCATCCTCTCACACAGGGGTGGAAGTGGCCGTCAGGCTGATAGAAATATACACATGTATCTTTTTTAAGTCTATAGTCAAGCTTAAGTTAATGCATAGGTGTCAAACTATGGCAAGACTAAATGATTATAGAGCTGACCCGCCGGTATTATACGGTACACGTACTGTCAATATGACAAACCTCATGGTGGACCCTCTCCTCTGTTGACAGTAGTCATGGCAACTTGAAGGTACTGCATCAGAGAGGCTAAGCCCAGCCCTTTAATGAGAGGGTGTCTGTGAAAAAGTGCTTGATGAAAGTTTGTGAGCTTGTGAGAAAAAAAAAAAACAAGCATTTTCAAACGCGAGCCTGAGCAGAAACACAATAGCTGATCACACGTGATTTTGCCACCGAGGTTCAATGAGGTTTATTGTCACATCCAGAAGACTTTTTCAATAAATATCAATGTTTGCTTGAAAGTTTGTCCAAATGAAATTTTGGCCTGCTGTATATTTAAGTTTAACACCCCTGAGTAACGCATCACCTGGATAACTGCAACAGTGTATCATTGGTAACATTAGTTGAGATGCTGGTTGATGTACATTTGTGGGGATGCTTGCAACTGCAAAACATGCGTCATGGGGGGTTTAGACATGGATTTACTCAATGCTGACTTAAAAATATGTGGCTAGACCCCGTATACCCACTTATACCCTGCACTACACCACTGCTTTTCAGTGGACGAGATTAAATTAAAGCCAGTTTAGTAAGAATGAAAGGTGGTAGTCCTTATTTATTCAGCGTTTCAAAACAATTTAGGTAGATTCTCTGTTTTTATTTTTTAAATATATATAATTTCATATATATACGTGTGTGTGTGTGTGTGTGTGTGTGTAAAATGTATATGTGTATATATATATATATATATATATATGTATATATATATATATATATATATATATATATATATATAAAAACAAGTTACTGCAGCATGCAAAGGATTGCACTGTATGATTTATAGTTTCTGTGGAAGATAAGGTTGCCAAGTACATTAGTCGTGCTGCCATGTTCTTTATTGATCTTCGGTGATCATTATCAGGTATTAAATCTGTATATTTAACAGATGTTTAATCATGTGTTAAATATTCTGTGTAAAATGATCTCAGATCCGTTGCGTAGTGATAGATCTGGAATCACACTCTGATCATTAGTCTGAAGTGTCTTCCATTGAATTTAGGTTTTTACTTCCATAGAGCCTCAGATGAGGAAGCAGAAGAAAAAAAGCATCAGTATTAGATAAATTTACTCATCAAAATGGAAAACAAAAGCAATTACTCCAAGCCATACCTCACTGTAAGTAATGAAATGAGCTTTTACAATAATTTCTTGTATACAAATTGTCCTGCAAAACACAATGTCCAGACTGTGGAGGACGCGGTGAAGGACAGAGTGCTGGCAAAACTGCTGGCAATCACGGACAGTAACTCCTCTCCTCTGCATGACACAGTGGACAATTTGAAGAGCAGATTCCTCCAACCTCTCCATCTGAAGAAACGGCGCAGGAGGTCATTTCTGCATGCTGCACACATTTCCCAACTTCAACAGCACCCACCAACGCCACCGAGGACAGACACAGACTCAGAATTGAGGTGACCATGAGGAACAGCCTATACCTGTATATGTGTATATGTTCATGTACTTTATTCACCTGGATTTAACTGAGTTTTTTTCTTTCTTTCGGTGTAAATGGTGTTCAATGTTGATTTTAATTGTGAATTTATTTTATTTTATTGTATTTTTATTGGCAACTAAAATGATGCTTGCACATTGAACATGTTACAGCTGCTACGATGATTCAGTTTCCCTCGGGGATTAATGAATTAATTTCTGCCTCAAACTGGGTAACATTGTCAGTTATCCTCACACTTATGATCACTGAGCGTGATATATTTCATCATTTTGATTTTAGGATATAATGCAGTTTTCTGTGCAAAACAAACCAGAAGAAAGGGCTTCTAAAAAGGACAGTGCAGTGTTTAGTCAAAGCATCTGCAAGTTTTCACATTTTGTGGCTGCAGTGTCTGAAAAGTAGTTAATTAAACTATTTATGTTAAGGATGCATGGCTTCACAGGGTTGTTTGAGCTGTTGGTTTAGTAGTCCAAAGTATTACAAAGAAGAAGCTTGACTTCTTCATCAGTCCAAACAAATGTTGCTCTTTGCTTCGTACAGATTCTTCCGCCATTTTCTCCTAGTGTGAACTTCCTGCAGCACACAGTGAGCTTTTATCCACACACACACCATGTCTTGTTCTAACTGTGGAGTGCTACTCTCTAATCATCATAGCCCCCCCCCCCCAAAAACAGCTTTTTCATATGTACTACAGCGGTTTTGTGGTGATAGTGAAGCTTTTCTCTTAGTTTTTGTCAACTTCACACCTGAACCGGCTTTAGCACTGTGTAGACATAGCCTTCGCTGCAGATTTTCTATCATAGATTTTATGTAATAGCAGCTTTGTCAAATTCCAGTACAGCACATATAAAAGTAAGAACACAAACAAAAGAAAAAAGCTGTTTTTCAGTCTCCATACTTGGATTTCAGCTTTTTGCTTTCCTTCTACTCACCTTGACACCTAAAATACACAAATACAGAAAAAATATCTGTTTTCATAAAAATGATAGACATTTTAATATTTTTACTATATTTTCTTTTCTTTATACAAAGTAAAGAAATAATATGCATTTAACCCATCCACATGGTCAGACATGATATAATGATTTTTTTCTTTTGTTTATTTGCTCTACAAGGCAACCTTCTGGAAAACAAGACTTTATTAAAAACCTCAAGGTAAACATTAAATAGTCTGCAGAATAATTCTGCTGTCAAGCTTTCAACAAGACATTTGAACAGAAAAATACAGACACTGAAATGGTGAACAAATATAATATCTTGCTCGGCCAGACTGTACTATAGTCACAGGTGTTTGCAGTAAGAATCAGATTGCTCTGATGGCAAATAAAAGCATCGACAGTGATTAAAAACAATGTGTATAATTTAGGAATATTTTCTGAAAATGAATGTGCATTATCTCACTAATATCTGTACATAATTTTCTTTTTTTTCAGTTTCTTTTTTTTTGTTTCAAAGAAGAAATCTGAGACAATACAAACATGCTCACACAAAATATATTTTTAATATAACTGTTCTTATGCTCTTGAATAGAGTGTTCTCCTCCTAATTTCCTTTTTAAACATAGTTCAGATCATCAGTAACCCTAAAGTTGTTCTTTTTATGTAAGACAGCTTGAAAACATTTTCAAAAGAGATGCCATCCTTTTTATGTTTTTGTATCCGTCTAATTATGGCGCTTGCAGTGCCTGGACAAACTTCTGAGGCCACAATTTGAGGTTAACTTAACACGGATCTGAAACAGAAATAACCTTTTCATTACTCTTTAACAAATTCTTTCTAAAAATCTTGTGATCCACATTAATTAAGAAAGAAAAAACTTTAGAAGCTGCTCCGGTCAGTTTAGTTTTCCAGCAGCAGATGATTTAACAGAACAGACTCAGACCATTGATTCCATCCATTCTCTGCCGCTCATTTGAGGTCGGGTCGCGGGGGCAGCAGCCTAAGCAGAGAAACACAGACTTCCCTCTCCCCAGCCTCATTTTCCAACTCTGCGGGGGGGATCCCAAGGCGTTCCCAGGCCAGCCAAGAGATATAATCCCTCCAGCGTGTCCTGGGTCTTCCCCAGGGTCTCCTCTCGGAGGGACGTGCCCGGAACACCTCACCAGGGAGGCGTCCAGGAGGCATCCTGACCAGATACCCGAGCCACCCCAACTGGTTCCTCTCGATGTGGAGGACCCTCTATTCTGAGCCCATCCCGGATGACCAAGCTCCTTAGCCTGGCCACCTTACGGAGGAAACTCATTTCCTGTATACAAGATCTTGTTCTTTCGGTCACGACCCACAGCTCATGACCATAGGTGAGGGTAGGAGCATAGATCGACTGGTAAATTGAAAATTTTGCCTTCTGGCTCAGCTCCTTCCTTACCACAACAAATCGGCGCAAAGTCTGCATTACTGCAGACGCTGCACCAATTGCTATTGCTCTCACGCTCCATCCTTCCCTTACTTGTAAATAAGACCCTGAGATATTTAAACTCCTCCACTTGAGGCAGGACCTTGCTCCCGACCCGGAGAGGGCAGACTCAGACTTCCCATTTGTTTTATTTTAATTATTTTCTGTGATCCTTTATTTAAAAAGCAGACGTTCCAACTGACCAAAATACTCTGGTAAACTGAAGAAGATTTAAGAAAAGCCAATAACAAAGTTATTTTAGGACAAGACGTAGCTGCATATTGATCTCTCAGTTATGTGCATGTTAAGCCAAGTCTTGAAGAACTTTGGAGAAAGATGCTAATATTTGTCTAAAGGAAAAAATATTTATTATTTGTAAATTTCTTACATTTCATTATTTTGTAAACTGTGTGTAAAGTTCACACCAACACTGTACAGCTTGTCAACCCTGATCAGAATCACTATTTTTTCACACCAATGAAAACCTAACTTAACATTTTTTATCTAATTATAGACTTAGTGCAACAAAGAGCCCCATGACAATACTTTAAAGAAGAACTGGGTTCTCTCACTCCTTTTTTTTTTTTACCTTACCTACGTCACACATGTGAATTTATATATTCTTTATAAGGGATGAAGGTCCTTTTTCAAGTGTTTGATCACGTTTTGATCTGCCTCAAGAAATAGAATTGAGAAGCACACAAGTTTTAAGTTTTGTTTCTTTTCTCTCTCTTTTATTTATTTATTTATTTATTTATTTGCAGAACCTCTGGATTACTCCAGAAGCTTTTAAACCACAAAACATTTGTGAAGATTGTATAGTTTCAAAATAAAACCCACTCATGGCATTGACAGTGCATGGGTGGACTTTTCCCCCTCATTTATTAAATAAAGTTTTGTGAATGTGTTAATTTGGCTCCACCTGCTCATCAACCTCTCACTACTCCATCAGTTATTTTGCAAAACGCTCTCTGCTATTATCATGTTGTAAAGCACAAATAAGAATAAAGTAATGATTAAGGCATCCAACCCACATCAACTATTAAACAGGACAAAACATACATTATTAAATCAGTCATAATTCTACCATAGAGGCTTGACACAGTGAGTCTGCATACTTGGTGAAGGTTACGTTTAAAAATGTAGGCTAACTTGTCACCTCTTTGTATTTAATACCAACAACAGCAGAACAATGGATCCAGCGCAGGTCACATCATTCACATTACATTTCTGTTCAGCTGTCACGGATCTCACAGGATCAGTGATCTCTTTGGAAGCTTTGTATGGTGCCATTGTCACTGTGTTTTGTTCTTTTATACCCTAGGGATGTATAACACCAACTGTCCTTATTTCAATACAATTCAGCTTGATTTGTATAACTCCACTTCACAACAATGTTGCCTCAGGCCACTTTACAGACACATCTGTTCAAGCCAGTTCATACATAGCCTAGCTAACAGAAACCAACTGATTGGATTGAATCTTGACTTCTATCCAATCCCCCATCCTGAGCATGGCTGGGCAGACAATGAGTTCTGTCTTGGACACATTGAACTGAAGGGGGCCAGCCTTCATCATACAGAGATATCAGCAAGGCAAGCTGATATTCTCATTGAGACGGTTGTGTCATCTGGAGGGAAGGAGAGGAAAAGCTGAGTGTTATCAGCACAACAGTGGTAGGAGAAGCCATGAGAGCTTATGACTGCACCAAGAGAGGAGGTGTATAGAGAGAAGAGAAGAGGGCCGAGGACCAACCCTTGAGGCACCCCTGTTTTTAGCTCATGTGAGCTAGACACTTCTCCTCGCCAGGATACTCTGAAGGATCTTCCTGAGAGGTAGGATGAGAACCATGTGAGGACAGATCCAGAGTTGTTGGGATGGGATCTAAAATACAATTTGAAGGCTTAGATGAAGCTATTATGTTGATTAACTCAGAGGTGTATAGGATAGGACATAAACGATCCAAATGAACCCAAATTGGTTTGTCATGTGCTTTTGAGAGGGTGTGAATGTTTAGCCGAAGTCTCATCCGCCTAAAATTGTAGGTCTCGGTTTACTGAAAGTGAACCAAATGCAGTAATGCATGCATAAGTACAAGCTATTTATGTTGCAGACTCAAAAGTTGCCCTGCATTAACCAGATGAGATAGTTTATTTATAAGTCTTGACTTCTCCTTCAGTAATTCTTGATGGTGCAGAACCCCCTTTTGGTGTGGAGGGGAATACCTTAATCAAAAGATTTGATTAATTTGACTTAGTGTAAAGTGAGCGCAAGCTTATTCCAGCTGAATGTTTCGACCTCCAACTGACAGAGTCCAAACCTGTACCGAGTATAGCGGACTATTAAGTGTGAAACTAACCAAGTCAGGTTCAGTTTCTGCCTTGATCTTTTCTTTGTATTGAATTTCTTCTTTGTGGACCTTGTGCAACTTGCCGTTGCAGGGTTTTTGGCTTAGCTTTGTTGTTGTTCTGCATATTACCAGTGTTTGGATCCTCTTCTCACTTCATGACAGAAAATGGAAAACACAATCACTCCCCCATCTGACTCAGCCAAGTTAATTCCTGTACCTATTCCCTAAGCTCCCTCTCTCAATCTGCAAAATACCAGTAAACTACTCCTTTATATTAACTTAGGGTCAACATGAAAGTGAGCATCAACAGAGCTGCTTTCATGGTGCGGGCAGAGATTAAGTCTTAATTAAAAAAATGGCATCGTGTCAAATGAAAAACCACAAAATAAGGAGTTCATTATGAGCTTCTAGTTAGCATAACATGATTTCAATTCAACCCACTTTAGTCAAAAAGATCACAATAAACATGTTCGATTATGGTAAAATTAATAGTAATTTATATTTGGCAGCAATGTTCTGTTTTGGGACCTCTGTGGGCAAACAGGGAATGCCAGAAGCAGTGAGAGCACCAGTAAAACACCCCAAGTGCAGAAAAGAGCAGCATCAATGACAACCGATGTTGATTAAGGCCGACAGTTTGAAAAGGAGAAGCTGAGTTGGGAGGGGGTTGCAAAGTGGCTTGCAGAGGAGGCAGCAGCAGCAGGCTGTATAGATGGAGCCAATCGGCAGCTTCAGGAAGATTAAAAATCGCTCCCAATCTGGCCCTGGCACTCTGTCTGAAATTTGCTGACTGGAAGCATAGAGGGGAATTCACTGATTGGCCTGCCTGAACTAACACTATGCTCAATTATGTTTTAGCAGTTCAATTTATCTTCTCGACTGCTAATTTTAAGTTTGGAGGTTCCACAGCTCATAAACTGTATTCCCTTGTCATTAAATTGGGATTGTATAACTATTCTAATTAACATTAAGAGTGGTTTATTGAACCTGTTTTTAAGGCTTTCTAGATTTCTAGTGTCGATAGGACCAAGGAGAGAGTTGGTGTTGTTGAACAAGTTAAAGTATCTGAACATAATGAAACACAACGAAAACAAAAATCTTTTGACACAGCAATATCTCCCCACTATCCTCCAGACTCAGGGACCTGGATTTCCAAATGAAATGCAAAATTTGCTTTCATCTGAGAAACAGTCCAGTCCTCTCTCTCTTTAGACCAGGTGAGACGCTTCTGTCGTTCTCTCTGGTTCAGGAGTGGCTTGACACGAGGAATGTAACATTTGTAGCCCATGTCTAGGATTCATCTGTGCGTAGTTGCTCTTGATGAGTCCAGCTTCAGTCCACTCCTTGTCAAGCTCCACAATATTCTTGAATGGATGTTGGTTGACAATCCTCTCAAGGCTGCTGGTGCACATTTTCCTTCCACTCAACTTTCTAATAATATGCTTGGATCCAGCACTCTGTGAACAAGCAGCTTCTTTAGAAATGACCTTCTATGGCTTTCCCTCCTTGTGGAGGGTCGATGATCATCTTCTGGACATTTGTCACGCCAGCAGTATTCCCCATGATTGTGTAGCCATCTGACCCAGACTAAGAGACCATTTACAGGTTTAGGAAACCTTTGCAGGTATATTGAGTTAATTAGTGGATTAGGGTGTGACACCATGACTTTCTAAGATTGAAGTTTTTCACAATATTCTAATTTTCTGAGACACTGCATTTTGGGTTTTCCTTATCTATAAGCCACAATTATCAAAATTTCAAGGATTGAATATTTAAAATGTTTCACTCTATGTGTAATGAATCTATAAAATATATAGGTTTCACATTCTGAAATGAGTGACAAAAAACATTGTAATTTTTCAAAATATTCTAATTTTTAGAGATGTACCTGTATATATGCTCATGTGGGTATCTATCTTTTAGGTTTAGCACTTTGGCTTGTTTTCGTTGTGGTGGGTGCGTGAGTGGATGGGAATGGGAGTGTAAAGGGAACTTGACAAAGAGTGTAAAGGGAAACAACTCCCTCATAGTATAAGGTAATACTGTGAATAACATCCAAAAATAAATAAAAAAGTTTAAGTGATGTCATCCACCAGGGAGATTTGTCCCTACCGTGACCTCACTGGTCCCGGGAGTGTCTGGATGAGACCATACCATACCATACCATACCATACCATACCATACCATACCATACCATACCATACCATACCATAACATTTTTATGTCTAAAGTACTTTAAAAACAACATATAGCTGACCAAAGGGCTGTACAGCAACAGCAAATGCATAAAAACAACACAAGTATAAAATCAAATAATCCAATAAAAATAACAAAATAAAAAGATATTTAAGGTCTGTTGATCTATGAGGGGTGGTAATACATCCAATTCAAAAACATTACTAAGAAATGCACTTGTTGATAATTCATGTGCTGGACTTATGCATTCTTGAAAAGCAAACAGCTGAGTAGGTTTAGCAGTGTTGCTAAGTCTAACGGGAAAATTATCAAATGCCTTTAGTTTGATGGACAATATATGTCTGCTTAGTGCCAAATCTATCAAACCTAACTATGTGCTAAGTCAAGAATGTAAATATGAATCTGTAAAAAAAATCAAATTTATTGCAGACATTTATGCAAAACTCATCACATCAACTTTACAGCTGGAGGGAAGTTTTATGTATTAATGTCAGGATTAAATACTAATGACTGCTGATCAACTGAGTTTAAACTATTTAAGTTTTCTGTGTACTTTGTTATGCTTTCTAAATAGTCACATAAAACAATTAAAACAAGTATTTATGCATGTAATTTATCTGAAAAGTAAAATTAGAAATGCTATCTTTGCTAAACAAAAAGCTGAGAAATGGACAGTGATGCACAAGAGTGATAAACTGGTGTAATCTGATATCTCAACAGAATACTGACTCACCCTAACGGATTGTATTGATTGTGGCACTTTCACACATGATTCAGCAAAGGTAAATCCAGAGGCCGGTGAAACTTCTCCAATCGGAGCTTGCAGATTTACCAACATGTACCTTTGAGGACAGAGTAAGACTGATATTCAGATCAGGAGTTAAACGTTCACAGCTAGCTTTATTCTCTGTAGAAAATTGGATTAATTGTAAAACAGGTCTCACGAAACGGTTGAGTAGTTTTCATTCATTTCCCAATTTAAGTTACAGATTGTAGTTATTACAATTTTCTAATCTTGATGACAACTTAAATACTACAAGGTACATTTTCTCATTTACAGGTGGACTATACAGTGTTAGATTTTGCACACTGTTTTTTATATTTTATATATTCATTCATCAAAGGTCATATTGGATATGGTGTGAGTTTCACTGCCAGGTCCAGGGGGCTTTGAAGTTTGAATGTGGTGGATGACCCTCCTGAGCAACAATCACTGTTAAATAAAGTCCACAATATCATTTCAATTTAAAAGCTGTGCTGCTCTCTGCAGCTTTGTTTATTTGTGTCTCATTTTCTGTGTATACAACAATTTTTCTTCCTCACACATCAACATGAAGTCCTCTAAAATGCTCTGAGATACTCAGAAATCTTTTATTTATTATTTATCTGATAATAATCCAGGAATGTTGCACTGTCACATTAAATAAATATATATATATATATAAAAATTAAACCTGATTTGGCTAAGACTATATATCTTTGTAACACATAAGAGGTAAATAGATGAGCAACAGAAAGGATAACTCAATTGACGGGACAAAATTAAAGCAGCTGCAGGGAAGGAACTCTGGGAGATGTAAATTTATTAAGAACAAGCTTTCCAAACAACAGACAGCATGGCCTAAGTCTAAAACAAACAGGTGCTGAAAGAGTGATTTGACAAGAAAGAAAGAAAACAGATTATTATTTACACAGAGGGAGGTAATGACTAATGCTGAACAGGTGAGTGGGAGCCTGGTGTAAACCTAATGGAGGAAAACTGACTGGAATGAGTGAAGGCCAGCAATTACAATGTAAAACAGGTAGTGCGGGGAACTAAAATCCGATAAGCCAACAGTCTCACCAAAACCAAAACAGTTTAACTGGCAGCACACTGAAGTTCAGCAGATGATGGAAGTAATAATATAAAAAACAAATTCTTTTACTTTAGAAGGAAAATTTTGCCTTTAAAACTTTCCTAAACTTTGTGCCATTAAAGTGATTTTAAAAACGCATTACAAAACTTTCTGGACTTGTTTGATGACACTGTGATATCTATCATGTGCATTTCTGGAACTGTTGCTGCCCAGCAGCATCCCAAGGCTGAGAAATCACACTGTGCAACATTTTCATCGGGGATGCTGCAGGACATCAAGAAATGTTTTGCTTCATACTAGAATAAAGATCGGCTGTGTTAAATGCACACTGTTGCTGATTCAGCAAAGAAATCCAACAACATTAAAAGACAGGAAAAAACAAAACAAGTCCTTGTAAGATTTTGTTTTTTTTGCTGGCTGAAGAGAGCTCACAGGTCAGGTAGGATGTAAGATGGATGCGGAATTACCATCGATAGGTAGCACGTGACTGGGAAAATGGCAAAAGTTGTGTAGTGTGTCTTTAAAAAGACCTCACAAAGTTGTACTGTGTGGTCAAAGAGGCCTTTGACAACAAAGGCAAAGGGAAGAGGGGGAAAATTGCTTGGTGTTGAAGTGTCAATCTGATCTACCGCAATGTGCAGTTTTAATTGTAGAAAGAAAAATGTGCACATGTTGGAAGGAATGGAACTTTTTCGAAAATGTTTCCATTCATATTCCTGATTTGCCTGTACCCATTTTGCGGTCTTGAGATGGCTGCAGGGATTTAATATTTGTTGTTGTCCTGCATGAAACGGCTACTGAATAACTTGTGTGCAGCCATCATTCTGATTTCCACTCTTTTACTTATCACCTTAGTAAAGAGCCTGTTTCTTCCTTCGTTGGCAATGAAATCTCCCTTCTTCTCTGGGCCATGAAGTCATGCTTGCATCAGCTGATTACCATCAGCTGCTTTATCTGTCCTTTGCCACGGGCGTTTTTCTACAAGAATATTTTGACTTGCCACAGCAGGCATAGGGCTGGTGTGAATACCAAAGAGTTATGGCTGTAATCCATCGAACAGGTTCAGTTTCAGAGCCATGGCTATCTATGTTCTGACTCACTGACACACTGTCATGGTGGCTGCCTGACTTGCTGCCACCATGGATGTCTTCAAGTTTGCATCAACTTTGTTCTCCGACCATGAAAGTTAATGAATTCTTGCTGTTGCAAAGACCAATCTGTGGTTTGATTCTGATCTGTTTGGCTGCCAGATGTGTCTGTTAACCTGAAGGTGCTACATTGGCTCCCAATACGAGCCAGCTGAACTTTGATAACTGCTTTTCTGTTTTTTTGTTTTTTTTAAATTTTTTTATTGCCTGTGTGTACTCAATCATGAACATGCGAACTGCAAATATACATGTGGGAGATTCAGAGTCAAATTGACAAGGGCTTCCCATCTCAGTTTGACTGATTAATTTTTGTTGGTAGGAAGATAATGGATATGATCAATACTCAACCACAAGTCTTGGCAAGCATTTTTCTGCTGTATGAAATGTGTCAAAAATGACCACTTCCCTATAGACCAGTTGAATCCCTGTCCCCCAAAACCATAATAAACTTCAGAACTTCTGGTGAAAATAACTGATTTGACTCCTCCTAGTGTAAATATGACTTTAAGTTAATAAAACCAGTTTACTTTTGCGCAGAAAAATGATTTGTCAGCATAAAAAGGTTCAGTCGGGGAAGTTTGAAAAACAAAACTCTGCAATTAATCCCAAACAGCCCATGTATGATTTATTTGCTTGAAGCTCATTAGTATCCACGGTGTATAGTGCAGGTCTGATTAATTCGCTTAAGTTATGTCTCTTGCTGTCAGGATTTGGACAACTTCTGTCGGATTGTTTGCAGAGTTTGATCACTCCACTCCATGCTACATTAGCCTCTGTTAACATATACCTCTTTGTTCCTGCTACTGGTAGCCTCTCAGCTTTTTCATTCCTTTGTGCTCTATCAGGATTAAATTCTTACTTGTTTTCCTTTTTTTAGTTGAACCTTTTCTCAAAAACAACAAGAAGTTTCCTCAAATGATTAGCCATTTTATGCTGTCTTGCATCTCTGCAGGTTTCCACAGTTTCCACTCACAGTTTGGAGATATGTGTGTTAGATGAGCTACTGACTGAATTACTCTGAAGGTGTATTGTATGTAAGAATGTTTCCTCTGTGTGTGTGAGCCCTATTAAAAATGTGAGGATGTTGTTGCCTCTAATCCCGGTGTGTGCTGAGATTGGTTCCAGCCTAGTAAGCATGTATATTACAGAAAATTGATAGATGGATGATCTGAGTCTGTGAAGCAGGACAGGGATTGTGCAGAAAATTTAATCTGTACTCCATGGAAACAGGTCTCTTCCTTTGATGTTAGTGTAAGTTCAGGAATTTTTTGAAAGATTCTTTATCATTGCACTATAGGGCTATTTTTGGTATCCATATAAGTCCACAGTAGATGGTGGGAGTGCTTGGTCAAAGCATACAGATGTTCCCAACAGGTTTTATTAGTTAAATTAAGATATAAACATGCAACAAACACCACAAGATGGCAAAGATTCTGTGGCTTTTTTTTTTTTTTATCAGTGTATTGAGGTATCTGAATGATGTAGACGTATTAAATGTAGCACTATAACATGGGGTAAAAACAGTGCCAGTCTTTCCTAAAGTTGACTTGCTAGCCAAATCCGGCCAGTTTCTACTGGGTGTGTGTGCACCGCGTTCTGGCTGCACCGTGGCCTTCAGAGCTAATCGCAGCTGTTTTAGGGCTGGGATATATGTACACAAGTATACACGGCAATGCTCTGCTACTCCTGCATATTTACTTGCTTTAAATAAAGAAAGCATGTTGTTCCCAAAATGTTTAATACTGGAGGTCACTGCTAGAGGCAGTACGCAGCACTGCCCCCAGGCTAATCTTCTGGTTACATTGTATTTCCAGGGCTTTTCCACAAACAACAGCTTACCAATCTGTTGCTCACTGAAGGCAGGAGTGTGCGCTCTCCTAATGCTTTTCTAGTTGCTCCCATCCTAACATTTTTAACTATGCTGCTGCCATTATGTTCATATAAGATGTTACTCATAATGAAATGGTTAAAATGTTCACTTTCATCTACTTTTGTTACTAACGTTCTAAACTAAATTTAAGTTATTGTTATTGTATTTTATAAGAATGTTGAACAAATGTCCCACTTTTTCTCATATTTTTTGACATATGCATGCATGCACACAGTTTAATATTCTGTGCAGGGAGACAAACCATTACAGCATAAAGGGCTTCTCTTCTGGTGGCTTCTGTGTGATTGGCAGAGCAGTATTGTGAACTCGAGTGCAGCTGAGGATGCAGAGCTGCACAGCAAAGATAGAAGCACCCAAACAAACACACAGAGCAACATATATGCAAATCACACTTTGGGACTGCCTTCAGCTGAATTCCTTCCTGAACCTGAATAATGTCCGAAGACTGACAAGAGCGTGATGGAAAAGGGTTCACGTGATGCACTTCTGTACTTCTTTTCTCTTGACTGATGTTTCTTTTCGAAGTAATGCTGTGACTTATTAGTGCATGCAACAACATATAACTTACCTAAGTGTGGCAGCTAGCTAAACTTTGCAGTGGCTTTGTGAAATCTAATTTTGAAGGTTATGAAATTATCCTTTCAAATTACCCTCTGGATGAAGAATAGCATGTCACAGACAGGTGTTTGGAAAACATCATCATGAGTGATGGCAAGTAAACTTTGCCTGAATAACAGGAATTTGTTCCTCTATGATGATGCAAAGCTGTCAAGACATGTTGAAGGCTTCTTACGTGGTTCACTCACACAAAGTAAAGGGTGTACTATTTCCTGCTTTTTTGGGGAGAGATGAGGCAGGTGATGTTCCACATTTTTGTCAGTCAGTGTATCCACAGAACAGGCCAAAGCCAGTGACACATTCCTCCAACTCCGACGGGATGTGTGTTGTTCTTAATCCTAAACTGTGCAGCTAAAACATGAATCACAAAAATATACTTTTGTTTTAAGCCGTTGTTTGGAGTGAAGAGTGCATGTGTGGGTTTCTGTTTTCAGCAGCGGAAATGACAAACACATTGTGTGCCTGGCATTATTTATAGCAGCTAATGGGCGTATATGGGGTTCGATTAAAACAAACCACAGTGTTTGCATCATACAGTTCAACAATGAGGAACACTGATGAGTTTTAATAGTTTTTGGACATTAAAAGCATCGAGCCACGTCAGAGTTATGGACCAATGTTAACAGCATTTGAATCCCTAAACAGAAATGTATGATGCAACTTGATCGTGCTACTGAAACACTAAACCCACTGAGCAATGTTTAGACCATATACTCCATGTGTAATGTGTTATTGATCCATACAAAGACATTATTTCGTTTTATCTCTTCTGGCAGGTTAGGGTTATAGTATATAGACCAGCAAGTTTATAACTTGGCTCAAGGACAGCAGAAGGGTTTGCTGCGAGCTGAGATTAATAGGTTAACAAGCTTTGTTGAGCCTAAAGCCAAAGTTTTCATTGTTCTGCAAACCAGCCGCATCACCATGGTAACTTTTTCTCACATGGAGATTTTTGAAAAAAGGCACTGAAAGACACTGTGCACCTGCAAGGGCACACACTGCCATTGAACTACATTTCCACAATAAAATTCATTCAGTTGTAGATGCAGAAAAATGTGCTTTTTTTAAAATTTTTTTTTTATCTTTTATCCTTCTTTTTGTTTGTTTGTTTTTTTGTGCCATCTTTTTGACACACTCAAGGTATTGGCATAGAGATTAGCAATTACAATTAGAAATTTATTCTAGGGTTTTTATTTTATTTGAACTAAATCTAAAGCAATTTTCACATATAAATCCTGGGACAAATCTACAAGCACCAATAATAACTACTAATGAAAATGAGTGTTTATGCATTAAATTGTATTTTAATCATTAAAGTTAAAACATTTTCTGTCTATGTAGTGGAAGATATTTTTATGAACGTTAGGTGGATGGAAGTAAAATGAAATGATAAAACACCTCTTTCCTTTTCTTGTTTTGAGTCCTTCACTGCTTTGGTTTGGTTTCAGTTATTACTTGCTTCAGGATCAAATTTGCTTTGTGTTTAGCAACAATTCTTCTGGTAATGTTTTAAAATTTAAAGTACTTGGTGAACCATGAGCACCCAAGCAGCACAGATATTACGGTGACACACGAAAAGCATTTGTATAAAACAAAAAAAATAGTTCTTTATATTCTTTTTCCACGTGTCATTATCATAGCTGACATCTTCCACACCACCTTCACTGATGCCTCTAACACACAGGTAAAGGAACATTTATTATTTAAAATGAGCACTATTCCCCTTTTATACATTTTTTTTTTGTTTAAGTGGAAGATCCTAATAAAAATGGATGCATTGTGTTTGTTTTAAGTCACTAAAATAAACAGAAAAATTGCAAAAAGTTTGAAACCAATATTTTATGACTTGTTTTCCTCAGTGCAAAGTGATAACAAAGTTAGAAAAGTGAACAATTCACATTGTTGTAACAACTGTTTTCCTAACCCTAACCTGTTTGAGGTTGTTGTAAATCAGTAGTGAGCAGGGACATCTTCAGCCTCTGAGGACAACCTGGGTTTAGCCCAGATCAGATGTAAATGTATCAGTTAACGAACCACAGTTTTGATCTGCACATCACTACTAATGAATCTTTTCAGATAACTGCTTGCATAAAAGCATAGATCAAGGGCAGAAACTAAATTTTGCCTGGGGTAAAAATGACCTCTTTACACCTAAAACTTGTTTTTTTAAAATTTATTCTCTTACATTTGTTTATGTTTTATATATTGTACTCAAAATGAATCGGTACAACACATTTGTATATGGTTAGAACCAAACACAAGTTTTTTTTTTTTACATTTGTATGTTTAACATGGCGTGGGCTCAACTGTCCTTTATTCTCCAGCAGTAGATGAGAAAGTGTATCAGGGAGATGTGGGAACTGAACCTTACACCTGCATGTAATCAGCAGCTGCTTTACCAGGTGAACTAAACACCAATATGAGCATTCAGCTAAAAAAATTTCCAGGTCTTTCATTCTGGTAATTTTGGTCCTGAAGTGCAACAGTTTTACAGGGGTAAAGTCTCTTTACTTTACCAGCAGCGGTGAAGCAGACACCGCTTTGTGGTGTTTATTGCTAAAGCTTGGAGCAAAACACTCGCTGCTAAACAGGCAACTTCTCAAAGCTAACTTCCTCTGCTGCCGACGCAGCTTCCATGCTGTCCGTCTCTCTCTCCTCTCTCCAGCTTGATCATTAAAATGACCACGCTTTTCTATTAACACAGCGCCGTAAACAGCACCGTGTCTGCATGTGTGCTTGTAGCGTTGCTTCAGTGTATTTGTGTGTATGAGCGTGTGAGCCTGCGGGTGAAGAAAAAGAAAACAGAGTGGACCTACGGAGCAGGTTGTCGGAGTGGGTGGCAGATTAGTTTTTGAGCATCTATGTACTTTGACTTACACTGATTTTGGCTACCGGGGCTAAACGCAAAACATCCAGGGTTAAAGCCCCAGAAAAACTGGCTGGTGACGCCACTGGTGGTGAGAGTAGTAGATATTATTATAAGTGCTTACATACAGTGTTGGTGAAAGCAGTTTACTGGTTGCTTAGCAGGTCACGCTTTAATTTTAGCATTAAAACAAAGCCATGTGGCACAGCGGGGTGATTTTGGTACATATGAAAAGAAAGACTGTGCACTAATAAGCCAGAGAGAGTGCTATCATAAGATACTTAGGTGTCTGAACAGGTTGTTTCCTTTTTGCCATATGTTGCGTTATGTTTTGTTATAGCTTTTTGTAACAGTGTTTCTCTTGATCAAAGAAAGCAATGCATGATCATCAATGTTTTATAGAACAAAAGACAGATGACCCATCATGAAAGGCATGCAGACCCTAAAGTGGAAAAGAAATTTTCATTATCTCTGACTGGACACGTAGGCTTTGTTTAGCCCCTTGGCACAAATAAAGACAGAAGAAAGTCTAACTTGCTTTGCAGTACATTGCTTACAGCACCATCATAATTCACCGACCCAGTGCCTGAACATTCGTGCATTGCACGACTCTGTAGAACACATGTACACACATGCTGTCAAGTATGCTGCTTTAGTGTCCTGCAGGGAGCCATTCCTGTTTAAGCTCGATGCTCAAGGTTAGATTTTAACATATTTGTCGTGATCTGAGAGGAAGGGAGAATGAACTACTGCTCAGCTTGGCTCTGATAATATCCCCCAAGTGAAACTCAGGTCTTATTTTTCTCCAATGATTCAGTGACAGCTTTCCTGATGCATTCGGTTCATAGTCTTTAATCCTCACTCCCAAGTCACATATCCAGCCACAGATGGTAAAAGAAAAATGAAAACACCACACATTTCATCTGCTGACTACTTCACAATGTTTTTTTTCTAAAATTCAAGCAAGCATGTCATGAGCTGCAGAAGATCAGCTGAATCCCTGTTCCGCTCGGAGACTGTTGAAAACATGGCGGCTCCAAAGGGACTAGCCTTCTTGCCAGTACAACATCTGTTGCTTCTGTATTCTCAGCATGATGCTTGTACAGTATTTCCAGCATGTTCAAAGATGGTTTTCAATCATTTCACTCAGGAGACCTGACGGTTTCACAATGCCAACTTATGTAACTTCTGAGTTGTTTCCACTCAACCTATCACAACACATGCCAGCTGTCTTTTTAACTTGGGCGTGACTTCTTCGTGCTTCTTATGTGGAGTCTGCTGACCTCTTTTTTTATACCCTCCCTCCTTCCCTCCTTCTCTCTGTCTGCATGTGGTGTCCTCCAGAGGTTTGGCTCTGGTTAAAATGTGAATGAGCGATTGATGTGTGGACTCAGAGGTTAGTGCCCAGCCTCCTCTGCTACTCCAGAGAGTCATGCTGCTTTAACCTCATCACTGTTATGTGCTGTTACTTCATCGATTTTTATTCCCAAGTCTCATGTTTATTTTAAAGGCCTCTGTGGTTCATTGCCCAAGCGAGCACGGCTCTGCACGCAGGCACTGATCCTCATTAAGGTTGATATTGAAAATGCTTTTTAAAAACACACTGGAAACTTAACTGTTTACCTTTTCTCTTCTTTTTTTTTTTTTACCCTTCCTTTGCACTTAAATAATAAACAATCTTTGTTTTGGCCCAGAAAAGGAACTAAAGGGGTTATTATGCAGATATTTCAATCAGATATTCACTGTACTCATCACATCACAATAACATGTCACAGATCTAAAGAGTTACAAAGAGATCAGATTAAAACCTAATTGGCTGCTGAAATTTCATTGTGGGTCTTGTGTATGTCAAAGAGTTGTAGGCACATATAGATTTATTTATTGATGATAAAAAAAAACTTCTTTCAACATTAAAATGAATGCCAGAAGTGTTGAAACAGAAATAAAATTTCCCCAGGTCAGCTGGCGGTTGTGCATAATGTGTAATGTAATTGTAAATCACAGACAGCTCGAGAAAAGCTTTATTTTCAGAACATCAAACATCGCCTTGAAAATCTATAGAAATATTAGGTAAACAGAGTATTTCACTCAGTACTTCACAGATTTATTTTTAAGATCCACAGAGGAAACCACATCATGCAGAGCTTCACATTGAGGATTATAGCTTTCTGAGGCGTGAGTCTACACTAAATAATTATAGTACATATTCACATATATGGATTTTTTGGCTACATTGAAAATGATTGCTGATAGCTGAAAGCTTGCTGTGTTACTTGGATCATGAAGCAAGAGCAACTTGTTTATTTGAGCCTTTTCATCTCACTTTGGTTAGAAATCTTAGCAACATGAATATTGACTTACTCTGAGGAAGCATATTATATAAACTTGTAGCAGATGGTGGAGCATGTGTGTGGTGGAGTGACTGTATGCATGTTGCCGTCTTTGCATGGTGTCCAAAAAATATTTAAAAAAAGCCAATTAGTTTTGCACAGAAAATGACTTGGTGACACAGCAAACACAACAAATTCATACATTTATTAAAGAAGACAAAACATGCTCTTTTAGTAAACTTTATATCATTTTGTCATGTCTAACTCAAATGTCTGTGATATACTTTGGTCAGAAGTGACAGCTCTCTTCTCAAACATACATTTATGTGTATTTTCATAGATACTAGTTATAGTGGTTGGAGTTATAATCCTCTCAACTGCACCTCAAGTTGTCGTTCATCTGTTGGCATCTCTTATTTGAGATAGTATAGTGTAGTACTGTTTGAGTAATGTGCTGTTGAGGTAGTGGATAACAGAACAATTGATGATCACAATCATATTCCTTTGTCACATATACATGGGTCTATAAACCATAATTAGTTTGAGGTTTTAGAATCTAGCGTGTTCAACTGTTATTTACAGGTAGTTAACTTTTGCAATAGTAGTTTTTATTTCTTTTATCTATGCCACATTCAAGAATGATAGGAAAACTTGGAATTTCCAACGGTAACTTGGAGAGAATTTAATGGAATTTACCAGAAGACACGTTTTGCTTCCTAGATTAGGTGTAAAACGTTAAAAAGGATGCTGTCTTCTTTTTTCTGTCAGTGGTATCCCCTTTAGAAACCCAAACAGATACTCTCAATCGCAGAAAAAGACATTTTTTCTCAGTTGTTTTCCATCATATTTCCTTTTAGTGAACATTTCAATAATGTTGGAAAATATCTACCAGTTCGATCCAGAGTGAGCTATTCCTGCTATACATGTATATATACATGTACATATACATATACATATACATATACATATACATATACATATACATATACATATACATATACATGTGCGTCGACTCGGACAGGATAGTCCTTAAGGGTATAACTTCATTTGAACTTTTTGGCTAAATTATGCTGTAGTCATCATTTTTATTTATTTAATTTATTTTTATATATTCTTGAGTAGTTGAGTATAGTTTATGTTTTTGTATTTCTATATTATGAACATTCCATAGAAATAAAAAAGTGTTGTTTTCTTTTGCTATTTATTGCTGAGACACATTTAGTCATTTCAGTGTACGAGTACTATATACAGTATTTATTTATTCTACAGTGAGTGGCAGTTTATTGGTTTCATGTCTACTGAAGAAGCAACTGAGCAAATGTACTAGCCCTGCCCATAAATAAAATAAACTAATACTATATACATATATGTATATATATATATATATATATATATATATATATATATATATATATATATATATATATATATATATATATATATATATATATATATGTATACACTACTAGTCAAAAGTTTGGACACACCTTCCCACTGGATTTAATGATTCCTCAAATAGAGAACAGTTAATCTCCTCAATGATCCTTTTGGTTTCTTTTCTCCTGAAAAGTGGTTCCCAAGCTTTTATATTGCAGCTTTTGAAGTTTTGACACAAACATCTGTAAACACATGTAAAGTGACATTTAATTCTGTTTAATTAATATGAACTGAATTTAACATTTATCAACAATGTCCTGGACGACACCGGCGGCATCTCATTAGTTGACTACATACACATGAAAACGAAATCCACAAGAAAAATAAAAAATGAAAACAAAAATTAGTAAAAGTTACTGTGTTCATCAGAGAACATTTGTAAAAAAAAACAAAAACAAAATTACAACTACCTCATGACATGTTTTTACATGACATGAGCCAGAAAACTATTTACTGCAATAATGCATTAATAGTATTAATATTACAATCTAAAAATTATATTCTAATTTAACTTTTCCCCAACAGACTTCATGGTTCGTCATACAAGGACTTAGAAAGGGAACACATGTTGCACAACAGAGTTAATACTGATGTCTGTGGGTGTTTAAGTAAAACACACAGGCGTATTAATTCATACATGGTAGGTCTACATGGTTATTTATGTATTAACATTATTTATTGCAAGCGTGTGCAGAGTGTGAATATCAATGACTCCCCTGGAACAATTCAATACTACTTCCCCCTTAAAGCCATGAAATCCAATTTTGTGACCACTTGTCGGAAGGTTGGATGTAGGGTGTTTTAAGGCCTGGAGTCTTTTACAGCCAGTCGGACTACAATAGCTGTCTCCTCTCAGGATAGAGCTGGACCTCAAGAATATGCATGAGTCCTTTCATAATTTTCCATGTCCCTTGGCAGGAAGGCAAGCCTTTGCTTATCTCCGCTGAGTCCTGCTGTCCAACATACACCTGGTACTTCATTCTTTACCGGCTTTGACAAGGGAAGTCAGATTTGAAATGGATGTAGAGTTAATCATATGGTCTGACAGCTCTAAATGCTGAAGTCATTTCTATTTTAATAATCTGTTAAGCTGGCTAGAATCTCCCTCTGGGAACTTACCAATTGCAACAATGTATCCATCTGCAGCGATGGGGCCCATCATAATGTGCTTCCTCCATGATTAATGCTGAAACTGTACGTTTTAAATGTCCTTGACACTTTAAAGATTGGCATTATCTACAAAGTGAACAACTTCCCATCACAAGTCTATGCCAAACTTCAAATTAGCATGATCCAGGGGCTAATGTCTCTTGCAATACAAAAGACCCTTTTAATGCTGTCATTTCTTAAATTTTATGAAGTGTGGATTATTGCATGTAATGATTTGGTATTTCTTTATAAATACCGGTCATAAAATGGCAAACTAGCTTCTTAATAGCTACTAAAAAAATAATGAGTGTGTTGTAAAGAAAATATCTGTTACGGTTAATGTTATGGACCTTTTAGAAATTCACTTTTGTCAGACAATAATTAAATCAATCTCAGTGGTTTTATTTGTAATTTGCCTCATTTGAACACCTCTGAAAATGTTCTTTTTTTTTTTTTTTTTTTTATCAGTGAAAGACTGCTCTGTCCTCATAGTCTTAGCTTCATAGTATTCTCCATCATTCAATAGCACTAAAAACACAAAATATGCTCCACTGCACTAAATGATCACCTCTAAAGGAAAAATCAATAAGCTTTGTCTAGTTTGTCACTTCTGCTTCTCACCATCCCCCAACCCTCTCCACATTTACACCTCTGTCTCTCTGCTAATGGAGTGATGATTTTGAAAGTATTACGAGGCTCAAAATCGACTCAGTGAGCAGCAGACAACCGCATGGCCATCTCTGCTGTGAGCGCCTGAGCTTAGTGCCATATAAGGAATCCAGTCTGAGGCAGCGATGCTGAGATCAGCCCATCTGGCTGCTGGAGCGGATCAGCTACTGCATAATGAAACTCTCCTGCACACAAACGTGTGTGTTACACGGGAATGCAAGGGCTGCTAGCACGCACAGAGAAACCCACAACTGTTCCATGACGGTTCATCTTTTCTCTGTCAACTGCAGGTGGTGATGGTAACTGTGCTGTTAGAAGGACAGGGTGCAATAGCAGAAAGTGGAGGAGGATAATTTCACTGCTGGTTTGTCAGAAACCTCCACAGTTAGTCTCGTCCTCTCACCAGCTTCAGCACTGCAGGAAAAAAAAAAGACTAAAGAGCCCCGTCTTTTGCCTTCCTATTTGTCTGCTTTCTAATAGACTGCTGGATAGCATTGGCCCCTTTTTTTTTTTTTTTTTTTTTCATGTAATGTAGATGGTGTCAGCTTCTGGGAGAACTGGGGATTACAGTGCTATTATGTGCTCCAGGATAAAATCATGATTATTGCACAGCTGCACTTTGGTAATTGCCAACATGGTTTTCGTTTAAGATAATGGCACATATGCATCTTTTGAATTAAATTTTAGATGAGTGTTTTGTAAACTGATCCGGCTCAAATTTCCACAAAAACATTCACTTTGCAGTTGTTTAGAGTAACTGAGTATCTCGCTCTGTATTTAGTGATTGCTTTTTTTTTCCTCCATTTTTTCCTTCTTCTTTTCAGAGCCATGATTGTCTAAGCTCCTGTTCTTCCTTTCCTGCATCTCGTTTTGTTCACCTTTGTTTCCTACCAGTTATGTATCGTGCTCCACTTTGTTTTTCCAGGTCTTTGGGTTCCTCACCTGTCTGCCTTCTGCATTTAGGTCTTTTGTTACTCCCAGAGACACTGGAGCAGAGAAGGTTAGAGTCACTAATTATTCCCCCTTTACTGCCCTCAGATTGGAAGTCAGTGTCTCGCCTCTCCAGCCTCCTGGATTCAGCTGGCTGACTTGTTTTGCTTACTTGCTTTCTGAAATGGGAATTTGGAGAGTATGAATAATTGTTTTTCTATCTCTTAAGCTTTATAGTTCAAACCTTTGATTGTTTTGGGATTCTCTATTTATAAAGCTCTTGTCTGAATAAACTCTTATAAACAAATGTTGGAGTTTCCAATCTTACTTTATGAATGTCCTCTGAGGAGTGTAATTTAATTCCAATACAGTCGTGTCTCACTGCATTTTACTGTGATGAGGTTGCTACATGACTTATGCACATACACACACTGTTGATTTGACCACAAATACATGTAAAAGGGTAGGAGGGATAGTTAAACTTAATCTGCTTAGCTGTTTGAGTTTGAAACAGTTTCCATTTAACATTTTTCACAGTCCTTTCACTTTTTTTTTTTTTACCTTTATTCTAACTTGTGTATAGTTAGTTTATATACTTGTATATAGTTAACACATGGTAACACATTCTTCCATTGAATTCTTATTGTCATGTGAATGCTTGCTACATCTGCAAGCTGTTGTTTTGTGTTTCTTTTCATAATTTCTAACCAGGGATTCTAACATTGCTACATTTTGAAGACGCAAACATCTTTGATTTTGTGTTTCCTGGTTAAATAAAGGCTGCATGAAAGGTACAGTTTGCACAGATTTATTCTCGTAATTCACTCTAACATGTTTCATGCAAGTTCAGACATACAAAATATCATTTTTTGTAAGGACGTGCTGATTAGTAGAGCGCCATTCTCTCAGTGAGCTCGACTTGGTCACTTCACTTGCTCCGCAGACAAGCTTCAAAATCTCTGACACAGAACATGTTTTTTTTCCCCCTTTTCAAATAACTCATTTGCATTGTAACACAGGAGGAAGAAAGAAGCACTGGATGAGCGCAATACCCCTCCTCCCTCACCTAACACACAGATATACATGCCACCCATGCCACACTGTGATCCGCAACAAATCATGCAGTTTCAGAAATGAAGTGGCAGACTTGCTTGTTATCTGCACTTTGGGGCTCCTTCAACAAGCTCTTTTGTCAGCAAGACTTAACTGCTCCTTTCACTGCTGTACTGACAGGAAGTGGTCCTTTTTTCTTAGTTGTTTGTGTAGCTTAGCTGTATTTTTCCTTTGTCTTTAGAAGACAAAGAGCCATAATCAGTTTTCGATCTGTAAATCATTCAGCGCGCTGATGCTTGAAAAATCAGTCCTGGGTATAATTTCAATCCGGTTTTTTTTTAACCGGAAACAAAGTCTGTGGTTTGGTATGCATTCCTGCTTTTGAATGACAGAATTAAAACTTACCTATAATGTTCATATTTGCTACCTCTAATCATGGTCTTGTTAGATCTTCATGCAGACACTTAAACATTTAGTCCAGATTAGGGGCATTGCTTTGCACTGGTTTTTATGGCTACTTCTCATGTTGTGTGTGTGTGTGTGTGTGTGTGTGTGTGTGTGTGTGTGTGTGTGTGTCTTCCACACACATCAGTTAGTTGTGGTAGATAATTCTACTAATTTTTTTTGCGTATTTCCTTTGAATAATACAATTGGAAAATTTAAAATCCACTGTTGTTGTACTGATGAAACCCAGAAACTATTCATAACATAATTAAAACCAAGAATCTAACAACTTTCTAAATGTAAACTTGTCCTGAAGACTTAAATGCCTGGACATTTTCTACTTTTGAATTTGTGCAAAACCCACATCATTGCTTTTAGCCTCAGAAAAAGACTCAAAGATTCTCTATCCAACTGTATAATTACTCTAGATCACCGTACCTTGGCTTCAGATAATACTGTAAGTAACCTTGGAGTGGTTTTTCATCAGCAGTTGTCTTTCATATTAGGCAGGTGTCCAGGACAGATTTCTTTCCCCAGCACCTTGTCCAAAACTAAAGCTGAAAAAGTGGTCCATGCATTTGTTGACTAGGCTGGTCTATATGGCAAAACCATTTCAGACAGTTGTCCAAGTAATTCCCTGAAAATCTTTCAGCTGATCACAAATGCAGCCAGATTACTGGTACTGGTGCTGCCAAGTGAGATAACAATTCTCTGGTTTTGGCCTCTCTTCACTGGCTGTCTGTAAAATTTTTAATAACATTTAAAATTCTTTTCATGTACAAAGCTTTAAATTTCTAGGTATCTTATTTACTTAAATATATAATTTCTACAGGTTTTATTGCAGTTTCCAAAAAAAAAAAAAAAAAGGGCCCAGAGTGGTTTTAATCTGTTGGCACACCATCTCTCTAATCACCAGGCAACCACTCTGTCCAAATATGTATGATTACTGGGTATTTGATTTGGTTTTTTTTAGCTTTGTTCTCAACTTGTTCTCAACATGCACTTCAGTTCATTTAAAGATACTTTCATGCACACACACACACACACACACACACACATTGATAACTAGTCATTCCCTGAACTTTCCCACTCATGACTGTTCTGGAACTCCCTTCCTTTTCACATTCTCTGCCTTGTCAACATGCAGTATAAAATCATTTCTTTCACTAGACCTCATTAACATACATTCTGTATAGAACAACATAACACTAACATTTTCTTCAGTTCCTGGTTGGGTTGAGTATAGTGTTGACAATCATGTTTTGGACTGAACTATTTACATTTACATGATATACGCCTGCAGTTTCATAGATTATGCACATTTAAATTTAACAGCTTTCTGGTAATGATGGCTATTTGTAAAAGAAAAAAAAAACATAATTAAACATTGTTTCCTTGGTTGCTTCAGACAGTCACATCACTTTGTTAGGTCTAGAAAATAAAGGTATGAATACAAGGCATTCTTTTCTATAACGCAACTTTCATTGTTGTGGAAGCCATTTTTCTCATCTAAATGCAAACCTTTTCATGACCACAAGATGTCTTCTCTGAACGCCTGATGGCCAATAGGGAATGTACACCAGTATCATCAATGCACAGAATTGTGGGAGTAATTTGCCATTTTGGTGTACCCGCTATCTGTTTACATCAGTTCAGCAGCGTCCTTTGTCCTTTTAATCTTCATCTTATTCAGGATTTCTGATGAGTATTTCATCTTGCCATTTTTTTCTTGAGTTGTGTGTTTTGCTGCAGCAGCTCGTGATCAACACACAAAAAGGAAATAACCAGCAGATTTACATCTTCCATTTCCATCTTGATGCAGTGCAGGGAATACATTGGATAAACATATTCCTTGGTTTGAATAAAGGACTGCTTAGGCTTGGGTTACAGGGTCTAACAGTCTGATGGTCTGGGGAATGAAACGGTTACAGGACTTTGCTGTGCAGGTTTAAGTCTGAGACTGAAATCGGTGTTAATGCGTTAAAACCTTAATTGTATTTGTTGTTCAGCAAATTGTAACGATGCAACTTATTAATTAGAAGTGTCTCTGGATCCTAACGACTCTTCACCTCTCTTATGAGCCTAAAGTTATAAAGTCTCTGCTCAGCAACATGTTTGCAACATGGTTTACTAGTGAGAAATCTGAAAGTGTTGATGGACACAGTAGATGGGTTCCTCCAAACTGCAGAGACAGCTTTGACTTGTTCGTTCACAATAAACCAAATTTAATGGGGTTTTTTTTGCGTTAGTGTTTAGTTTAGTATTTAGTTTTTTGTTTTGTTTGTCATATATAGATGTCTTTTATATATATATATATATATATATATATATATATATATATATATATATATATACATATATATATATATATATATATATATATATATATATATATATATATAGATAGATAGATAGATAGATAGATAGATAGATAGATAGATAGATAGATAGATAGATTGATTTTATCTATCTATCTATCTATCTATCAAATCAAAGATACTTTATTTATCCCCGAGGGGAAATTCAAGGTTCAAGTCAGCTCGTCCAAGGTTAGACATACAGACATTTACATTTGACAAATTTACAGGACGGACTGATAATTCGGCCTTGCAGCCAGTTTTTTAACCGGCACTGCCTTAGATAGATATATGTATAGACAGATATATATATAGATAGATAGATGTATATGTTATGTGTAAGCAGAGAATTGATCTTTTGTTTTATTTCCAAACATTACCCTTTAAAGTTTGCTTTTCACTTTGTGAAATGTTTTAGGCCATCTATGAGGACTAAAGAATATAAAATGGTGAATGGACTTGTACTTATAGCTTTTCCAGTTGTGTTGACCACTCAAAATGCTTTCCACTACATGGCACATTCACCCATTCACACACAGACACGCACGTTGAGATAGGCACATCAGGGGCAGTACATGCTTCAGTGTCTTGCCCAAGAACATTCTGGCATGTAGTGAGGGAAAATGGTATCAGTCCACCGAACCTAACGTTTGGAAGCTCTTCCACCTGAGCTACAGCTGCCCTGTAATAATACCGTAACAACCAGTATCTCCTGTTGTTTTCTTGCACTACTGAACAAAACCCTGAGACATTTTAAATCATTCAGCAGTTGTGTGACTCCCTGCATGGAGGGAGTAATCCACCACTTTCCAGCCAAAATCTATTTCCTTCAGCTTGGAGGCTTTTTCACCACCAAATTCTAACAGCATCACACTTTAAACAGTCTCAGTGCATGTTGGATGTCACGTTGTGCTAAAGTCAAGACCACCACATCCTAAAAGAGCAAAGAAGCACTTCAGAGGTCCCCAAACTGTACACTCTGCTTTCTACTGATACGCCTGCAGATGCTGTCTATGGCAATCAAACATAAACCGGGATTAACTCCAGTTATGTAACAGCTGAATGTCCATGAGTACCAGCTCCAGAACCCTGTTCTGTCGCAGCACAATATATATGGTGAAAAACAGCCTTGAGCTTTCTTTAAGAGAGTCAAGTGAATGCTCAAGCCTTTGTATTTCATGGAAGATATTGTAAATATAAAAAGAATCAGGAATTATTGCAAACATAAAATTTATGCTACTTAGTTTGGTGAGTGGCAGAATTTGGTCAGTGTTTGGTGTAAATGTTTGCACAAGTCTTGAATTTTAATATTACTTTTTCAGGGGGGAAGAAACCGCTTTGATGTGGCACTTGGACATTCATCACTGACTCTGTTTAATGAAATTTGAAAAACTTTTATTCATCCGGTGTGCTATTCAGTTTCTTATTTAATGCTCTCACCCCCAGCACAGAGTTGATATTTATAATCATTCAAGTGCAACGTGAGAAATTCCAGAAATCAATCTGAAGTCAAAAAGGTTTTTATATGCAAAAGTAATAAGAACTTATCTACATGCAGGTGTCATCAAACCACCTTTATCCCTCAGTGTACCAATTACATAGAGCAAGATGTGGATGTCAAGATAGTGCCAGCGATCCTTAGCAGACTGGAATAACCGTTCAGCTGCTGGGAGACGTGTTCTTTCTGGTAACATTTCTAAATTAATACAATCACGGTTGTATTTGCAACATTTCAAACATCTCTGTCTTGCATTAATTTCCAGATGACCAGTCTGGCTTTCTCCACAAGTCTAGATGATGTGGAAAAAAACTATTTTTCTCCCCACAATATGAGCTGCACACACACATGCACACCCCTTCATCATCATCCCCAGTAGAAATACTGCTGGAATCTTTCATACAGCATAGAACAAGGGTTAAAATGTGGTTGTTTGTAAAAGGTCCTTTTTTTTTTTTTTTTTTTTTTTTTTTTTTTTTGCTGCTTAGCAACATGTACTACAACATGTAGAAGTTTTTATTGGTTTTATTCATGAGCGTTCTTGTCAGCCGTTGGATATTTCAATGCCAGTTGAAAACCTTTCCATCTTATTGATTATGAGGCACTGCGTAGCTTGAACTGAAAACTCATATCTCATCAGAGTATTTTCAAAATGTTGTGAAACAGTTGTCACAGGAGTCCAGTGAAAGCAGCTTTTAGACTAATTTAATCGACAGCAGAAGCCCTTTTCGAAAAAATATTCCCCCCAGGAAAAAAAAAGTGTGAATACACACACGCACAAACAATTTTGCTGTCATATTCATTGCGAGTAAATGTTATCTATCAGCAAGGGACAAGTTGCCTTCAGCAAAGGCAGACACAGAGACAAAATATTTCCCTCCCATATAGAGCCTGGGGCAGGCCAAAAAACAAAGGAGATCCAAAGTGTTTAAATCTGTTTTATTATCAGCGATACATTCAGAGTTGTCACACCCATACTTCAGCTGTTTCACACACTCACCAGTATCCTGTATCTTATTATGGAGCCAGGATAAGCATTTTATATGCCAACATGTACATTGTGCACAACCAGTAATTATCTTTCTCACCAGACTGCTCCTCTTGTTTTGATTTCTTCTTGTTTATCATTTCTGTTGTTGCACTTGTGTACAAAAATGTTAAAAAAAAAAAATGAAACTAGCAACTTTTCCAACAGATTTTAATCAACTATACAGTCAGTCAGTGACACATAAGGTGGAATAAATCAACAGTAGACATCAGTATTTATACTTTTCTTCTATGGTATTAGACATAATACCTGTAGCAGAAATAGCTTCTAGTTGGCCTTTTGTCATCCACTTTTTCTCCATTTTCCCCTTTTCTCTCATGCAGTGCTTTGAAACCCAGTTCCCATGCTATATTGTTTTAATGTCTGTGTTCCATATGCACCAGCGTAACCTAAACTGTGCGTACATGCATGGCTGACTGTGGCTCATGTGTGACTTGAAGATTACTTAAGTAACAAAAAGAAATTGGAGTGGCAGAGGCACTAAAACATCCTCCTTTAATCTGATAGGCCTTTACATTTATGTTTAACTTTCCAAAAAAAGTCTTGTCCTGTTTTACCTTGAATATACAGTACATTCTGTTTTCCTCTGCTTTTTATTCTACTTTTCTTCACCACAGCCATGGCTATGTTTGGAAAGTCAAATACTTGCTTTGCATAAGAGAAAACATCATGGTTTAACATTAAATACAACGCTTAACATGTCACTCACAAACCTTCACTGTACAATGCAGTAGCAGACACGTTGAGGTACATACAAAACAAACTGTTACTCAAAATGTAACATAACTTTGTCCTTCTAAAGAGACCATCCACAAACATCACCAGAATTTAAATCAAGACTTTGCAACACCATAAACATCTTTGTTTTTCTTTGATTTGGTAGTTTGATTAAGATCATAAACTTCTTAAAAAGTCCTCCTCCAGTTGCCCCTTCCACTTTCAGACTGCTTCAAGCTGTATTCAAACACAGAGTTTAATCAATGGCTGCAAGCTGCCCAGACTGTGAGGGGCTGAGTTAACCTCAAATACTTCCTCTGACATGTAACACTGCCACTATGAAGTTCTTCCTCTGAAAAACTGCCTTTTTTCTTCACCAGAGATGTCTAATGGTTCAGCACTGCGGTCAACAAACTAAATCTTTGATTCATCATTCCAGAATACAGAGCCACAAGGCCTTGTATATAAAAAATACTCCTATTGATTTGCTCTTAAATTTTTCTAAGATCACTCTAGGAGGGGTACTAACATTCAATTCATAAAAGATCCTGAGAATAAAAACTTTGCTTAAGTAGATTCTCCAGATGTTATTTACACACCTGCAATCTATAAATGTCAAATCAACCTTAGCTGATGGCACCAGCTGTACAATTACCCCTCAATAATACCAGCACAAAGGCTTCAGCCAGGAATGGCTGCATATTGCAGAGGAAAATCTGTTGAGAAGCAAGATCATGAAGATTGTGAAAGAGATTAAAACCGTCCTAATCGACATATGTGGTCGTCCAAAGAGTGGGTTTTTCAAAAAAAGGCAACACACACAACTTAGATGAGCATAAAAGATAAAACTGAGGAAACGTGTTTCTTAAGTTTTGTGTGTGATTTAATTTACTTTTAATATCAAAGCTGATGTATTTGCCTTTCGTGTTGTGCAGTATGTATTTTCCTCTCTTATGTTCTTTACGGACAACTTATTGTTTTTTTTACTGGCATGCCTCCTGTCACGGATTGTGGAAGTATGGGGACCCAAATGCTGGAACAGAGAGGTAGATCAAATACAGAACCGAGATTAAATCCTCAAAAAATAAACTAAATCCAAGACAGGAAAGAGACAGAATAAAACTGCAAGGAAAAAACACAACATAATGGACCAGCAAGTGGGAACAGCAACCAAGGGCTACAAATACTGGGAAACGGAACAAGATTTATTTTCACAGGTGAAATGAATGAACTAATTGAGTCCAGGTGTACTTAATGAACGGCAGGCAAAACAGGAAACAAGACCAAGGGGATCTAAACAGGGAAAAGTACAAAATAAAACAGGAAACTGGAACTTAGAAAACACATAAATCACATCATGACAGCTCCCCACACATGTCAAATGTAGTGCAAATTTTGTGCAGAAGCAGTGAAGACGTTCTGATGTATTAAGACTTTTAATAAGAAATTATGACAATTATCTGGAACAGCTAGTCATAGGACCTGTAGCAGGCTCAGCATAAAGGTATCACATGGTGAACTGGTGTAACTAACCCTGACAAGGGTGCTGCTAATCTGCACTATGACATGATTCATAAACTCGGTTATACAGCCAGGTTTTCCTAGCATAGGTCTGTGCTCTCACACTGCTGGTGCTGCCAAACTGAGGAGAGAAAGCTGACAAAAGAAAACCATGTGCTGGCAATGAAACTGTCAAACAGCTCATGCCTACGAGTGGCAGATCATAAAGGCACAATCACATCCTGCATATCACATCTGTGATAAATCATTGTGTCGCTATTGGAGGCGTTCTCATGTTTCTCATGCTGGAACCTCAGTGGCTGCAAATGGTGCTGAGAGTAACAAAACAGTGTCATTTGAGCCAATATTTTTTCCTAATGATATTTTAATCCAAGATAACAAGTAAAAAGTGCAGACATCATAATCAGTCTGTGTAAGAGTCTTTTAATGCACAAGTCTTTTGTGTAAAGGTGCATCTGTTTTTTAGACAAATGAAAGGATGGTGACCTTTCTTCTTGGGAGTACACACCTGCTGAGCACCTGTCCCTTACAGCAATAAGGTATGTCTTTGAATGATGTGACAGGTTGCACCGCCAGACTCTGGATTTATAAAAGGTATGCTTGTCATTGTATTATTATGTAAATATGGGAGCAGGTACCATAACACTGTATATTCACTCCTTTAACTGTAATTGGAGACATGGTGGTGATGCTGCCACCATAAACACAAGACTGTGTGCCTCACCAAGAAAGTGTATCCAGGTCCACATACATAAGCTTTTTAATCTGTGAGTCATGATTATGGATTTAACGGGTTGTACACATGTATTTTCTCAGATGGAAGTGGCAGAGGAGATGTTGTCTGTGTGTTCAGAAAGAGCCAGAGGGATATGTTCAAACCGCTTCCCAGTTTGCATATCTTATCAGATGTTAAGACTGCTCATGTTGGTGGTCAGGAAATTTCATTACCTCTTTTACCATGCTTGTGTCAAAGTGGATGCTACCGGTAATCTGTCAGGAAGAAGGACATCTTGCAGTCCTCTGAGCCTGTGGCCTCCACCTCCTGACCCAGACAAAGATCACAAGCAGTACTGAATTCACAATATTCTAAACAAGATTGTTTGTGAGGGCTGCATCTTTCCTCAAGTGAGCCTTGCAAGGTTACAAAGATTGCAAATTAAAGCAACCGTGAATTTACTTTAAGTTGAAGAGAAAATGTGCATGAGGAACAGGAAGTTCCAACTGGACATAGACTATAAGAAGATAAAGTTCGAGGGGAAACTGTTAAAGTAACAAAAGTTGTATCAAAGTTGTATTCACTGAATAAAGCTTTCAGTTGTAACCATGTCATTTCCAGGCAATTTACAGTAAAGACATGACAATCATATCAAAGACTACTGCATAATCAAGGGAAAGCTAAATAAAATATAATTTTTTTTACACTTGTGCAGAATAAACTCTATTTTGTGATCCATTTACTCCTTGATATGGCCCAGCAACCAGCCTCTCTGAAGAGTATTAATTTAAATAGCAGGAAAAATGTATTCTTTAAAAGGAAAATTGTTCTGTGATTACATCTCTGCCAGTATTTTTACCTAATGTGAGGGCGTCTGTAACCATTGCTGGCTGTACATTAGCTGAAGGGACCTTCTCCTGGCATTCATTTATTCATTATTGTAACCGCTTGGTCCGACGAAGGGTCGCGGGGAAGCTGGAGCCTATCTCAGCAGTCTTTAGGCGAAAGGCAGGGTACATTCTGGACAGCTCGCCAGTCCATCTCAGGGTTCTCCTGGCATATGGGAGCAATATTTCTAGTACAACCGGAGCTGCTCTTATTTGACAAGCCCAGCTGGAGGATACTCTAAAGACCAACTAACACCTGAAGCAGGCTTTCAGGATGTCAGATCATTTCAGTTCTGACTAAATCTATGTTGTGGCCCTGTAGCTGGTTCAGTGTAGAGGGTCATGAGGAAGGGCTTGCAGGACTCTCTGCTACAATTCCCCTAAAAAAACCCGGAAGATGGAGGAATTTTTGTCACAATCACTGCATTTCAAACAAGTTGTGTGTAGTACACATTAATCCCACTTTGTTCTAACCCACTGCACAGAGCAGACTATAAATATGTAGGAGTTATGTACAGACTCGTGTCAACATTTGTGACCATATGCTGATGGTCATCTGCACAAGCATTAGAAGTTAATGTGGTATACAGGATTATAACAATAAATTTGGCATAAGCTATCACACAGGACTCCAAGGTGGAGAGAGACAGATTTTCCAATCATATGATGAATGAGAATCCTCTTCACCCATCTGATACACTTGTCACACAAACCTTTTAGTGTTTTATGCAGTTAATGTGATGATATAAGCAGATGAGTTTAGCACCTAACTCTAAGAAACCTTATGAAAGGAGTTCAAGTATCACTTTTACATTAATTGTGTGGTGAATTTAGGTTATGGGGACCTTTTACATTTATCTCCAAAGACACATTTATGTTTAGATGTAACTTGTGAGAATGAGAAAAACTCATGAGATGAGGTGGCTTGATCAGGTACCTGCTATTTCTATAAAGCCCCATTTTATAGTTTGTATGAGCGAGTACCTTAGGCATAACATGGCCTGCACAACAGATAGTATTTTTGCTGAAATTTTCAGCATCACTTGGAGCATGAATGATAATGTCTTTTTCAAGTGAAAATTATGCATATGTCTCTGAGACTAAGTGTGTTGCAGCCACTTGTCATTTAAGACAGATGACTCAAGCAGTTCACATAGTTACATTAGCATCTGGCATCTTGTGTGCCACCTACAGGTGTTTATCAAGTCTGAAAATGCTCTTGCCCTCCTTAGAGAGCATCTCACTGTCCACACACAGATGTTACTGCATCTTCCAAAAGCCACAATGCCAGTTTCTAAGAGAAAATATTCATCAGGAGATTTAGGTTACAGTTAGTTGCTATGGTGACAGAGCCGAGTAAGAAGTTAAACATCATAATAAAGAAAATCCAGAGTGGAACCTGAAGGGACTTTGACCATCCACTACACTGCTTTGCAGTACAGGCCTCTGTAGTGAAATCAAAGAATCCCATTTTCACAGAGCTCAGTGATGTAAAATCATTTTAAGCTTCTGATTTTAAAGTGTAGTTTTTTGCTGAGTGTTTGAAAAAAAAAAAAATGTGGCCCATTGGTATGTTTACCACTTCACTGCAGTGTGAAAACAAAACTAAAATCCTGCTCTGAAATAGACATGCTCTGCACCATCTGAATGGCTGCTTACATTACTCCAAAAGCTGGGTTAAGAGTGCCATCACAAATTAGTGAGATAAACTTTAGGCACCTGCATGGCCTCATACCAACAAATGCTGGCTTTGAATGTTTTTTGTTAATAACAAGATGGATTTTTATTTATTTATTTATTTTTTTTATTCTTTGAAGATGCAGACTATTATTTTATAAATACTTAGAAAATTAAAGTTAAACTAGAATGCTGTTTTAAACTGCACTGCTGTTCAATAACTTTGTATCTTGTAAATATTGAATTGTTTTTGTGGCAATTTTAATTTGTTTATGTGGATGCAGTGATATGTGTGAACACATACTGGTTTTTAGTGGTGTTCTTGAACTTATGAAATGATTTCCTTGACAACAGAGAGTAAATATTTACCTCCACATTTATCTCAGAGTCTCATGGTCTCTTAGAAACTTTTCTTTTTACTGGTTATGTTGATCTTAAACTGGATAACAGGATATTTTTTATGATCTACACAACCTTTCCAGCCTTTTTGTTGAGCCTGTCCCATATTTTCTTTTTCAAAATGCTATGACATTTTGAAATGAATTTCATCTTTTAGTGTGTTGCTTTTGCATAACTTTCAAGAAAATATAATGTTTCATCTTTATCTTTGTGTTGTCACTGATTTACTTGAGACCTGTCCTCAGCGTACTCCACTCTTCTGCTGACAGGATACCCTCTAACTTTCCCTTTGTACCAGATTACACTAAGTATGGAAAGTGAATATACAGTTTAGGCTTAGACAATTCCAGTGCTAGAGACCTGCAGTTCTGCAGGTTTTCCACGTTTTGTTTTTAACACACCTGATTCTAATTAATTGGCTTAAAAAGAATTAAATCTTTTTAAGTCAATGTCAGACTCAAATACTCCAATAGTCTTTTTTTGTCTAAGGGCCTGAAGGCTTCTTAGCCCGTACTTAGCATGATGACATTAAACATTTTCAGAAACAAACTAAACAGCTGACCTTTAGTCGATCAGTTCCATCATAGGGATGTTCTCATCTTTAATTGCTAATCTGGAACCTATGCATTGATGGATGAGTGTGATAAATGATGCTTTAAAACACAGTAATATAAACAAATCTATTTCATAATTACCAAAACCATAAATAAAATGAGGAACTGCAACATCTTACAAGGGAAGCTATAATCAGCTGCTTGTAAAAACGAATATTTATTTCACTGCCCTGTTGGCCAACACTGCAGTCTTTTGTCCAGGCAGCATCCAGTCAAAGCTAGTGGCATGGGAGAACTTGGACAAAGCACTACGTGTGGGGTTTCCAGACGTTTCCAGGTGCAGGGAATGGTTCTTACGTTTGATCGTTCTACCGGTGAAGGTGCAGACACCTCAAATGGGAGTTCTAGCCTGAAGCAATGGATGCTCAATCCTCTGGGTTATAATGCATACTGTTGGCGTTAGCTCAATTTGAGATGAGCCTACAAATGTGCAGACAGAATCCCATGTTCCAGGATGAAGGTGTGAAATTGGGAAAACATGGGCTTTTAGCAGGCAAGGACATAGCAGTATGATGCTGTCATAGGAGTAAAAGGAGGAGAAAAAAGGGGGCATATACAAAGGATTACTACTTCCAAAAGGCAACATATAGTAGGGTATTTTAGTGAGTTTCTTATAAATCTTTCCACAGAAAGAGTTCTATTGTCATGAAGCCTCTATAAGCCCACAGAGGGAGTGTGTCAGAGTGGATGGATAGGCCAATAAACAACACAAGAGAATGCTGTTCTCTTGTGCTGTCCTGACACTTTTATTGTAATAGTCATAACCCCAGTCCTCTGATCTTAACAAAACCTGTGCTTTTCTAACACAAACTGTTTTTTATACATCACTCTGGATGGAGACTCAACACATTAGTCTCTTTGTTTGCCAGCTTCATAGAAGTGTGTTTATATACTTACATGTATATACTTAGAGAACCTTATGCTTAGATTTCAAATTGTATTTGATTATATCTGAAAGAAGTGGAGAGTTAAACGCATATTTACTTGACTCTTCCCAGTGAATAGTTGCACCTGTCTTCTGATTTAAACAGTAGTTAAAGTAAGTAATGTACTTATACTAGAACATTCACGACTCCGGTTTTACTCATTGGTGTAGTCCGGGGTATATGTGGGTATATCCTTTTTGGTCAGCATTCAGTATACCTACTTCTAAACCCTCTGTGATGCTGCTTTTACAATTACCAACGTCCCTGCACACATACCTATGTCGCCCAGAAGCTCAGCTAAGGTTACTTGTGCTAAACTGGTGCAGCTAGCCATCAGCTGCATTAACTTTAGCACGGGGGCCGACAGATTCACAAGGGTGCAAATAAATCACTGCTGAGTTCTAACCGACTTCAAGGAGACATATCTGCATAGAAACTCTATCAAGATGAGCTTAACAAAGTAGTTGAGAAGGAAGCACACATTTAGAGCCACTGTAAGCAAATCCAATTTGGTTTCATGCCAAATCTAGCATTTATAGTGCTAGATTTTATCAGAAGACCCAAGGCTTTAGCTTCTTAAAAGTAGTGTTGAGGGCCAAAGGGAAGGGAGGAACCCCATTGTGTTAAAAGACGATCAGGAACTGAGCAGAATACTAAAACTCTTGTCAACTCTACTGCTTCCACCTAATATAAGAGAGTGAAAGATCTTTCAAGTACATCTGTGAAGCTTGCAGTAAGAGAGCAAGAGAAGAGGAGTGATGTGGGAACAGCATAAGAGAAAGTGAAAGGAGATGAAGGGAAATTGCGGGAAACACAGGCAAACCCTTAAGTTAACTTAGCTCAGCCTTCCAAGGTGCTGATATTTAGCTTTGACAAGATTTAATTATTGTTTTGAGCTATCAATCTGATGCTTGTCTCATTGTACACTGTCAGATTAGAGCTGTCATTTTTTTTGTTTCTCTACAAAGATGATGACGACAAGCTGTGGAGCCACCAAAATACTGCAATTAGTATACTGTGCTTCTATTTGATAATGTTTATTCAACTTGTTTTTCTTTTTGTAAATAAAAAAGAAAACAACAACCTTTGGCATTCCTGAATTCTCCCGGGTACAATCAAAGCGTCTTTCCTGCGACCTACTGGGATGCCAAGGTTTTACATGTGACAGATTTTATGCCAAAGAGTTCATTCAAAAAAACTTTTCTTTTTTGTAAAATATGCCTTAAAAGGTTTATTAATTGTCACATAATGCTGGCTGGCATGAAATGTATCCCCAGTAAGAGCCTGTCAGTGGAAAAAGACTTCTTCTGGCAGGTAATTCAACTCTTAGGGCGTCTGATTAGATGTGCAGCAATGATAGAAATTTTAAATGTAGGGTTGGAAAGCTATCTGAAACTTTGTGAATAAGGAGGACAAATGTTTTTTGGCTGTGACTGACTGGTGACCTGTCCAGGGTGTACCCCGCCTTTCGCCTGATGATTCCTGGGATAGGCTCCAGTTTTCCCTCGACACTAAATTGGACCCAGTGGTATAGAAAATGAAAGCATGTTCAAAGCTGTGACATGGAAAGTACATGCCCTAAATCAGCATGTCTTCCTGAGATAATGCCAAACATGCATTTGCCCCTGAATTACATTAACTTTTATGTTCCGCCATGTTCAACAAACACCAAATGTTTTGAAAATGATAGGAAATGACATGCTCATGCACGTATGTACTCTGAAATATATCCAATAATGGAATGGTAAATGTTGTTGTTGACATGGCCCTCTGATGGGGTTGGCACATGTTCTACCCTGGACCACTCTGGAGTCCAACTTCAAGCCAATTGCACAAGTCTCCATCAAATGTGGCATATATCAAGGAGATGCTCTGTCCCTGCTGCTGTTCTGTTCTCCCCTCCAGCCAACTAATCAACCAGACTGGCTATGGATACCGACACAGGAATGGGGCCACCATCAGCCACCTCCTGTACATGGATGACATCAAGCTGTACACTAAGAGTGAGCGGGACATCGACTCACTGATTTACACCACCAGGATGTATAGCAGGGACATTGGAATGTCATTCGGACTGCAGAAATGTAGACGGATCATAACAAAGAGAGGGAAGGTAATCCATACGGAGGGCACTGCACTCCCGGACGGCAGGATAGCAGATGTTGAGGAAAGCTAGAAGTACCTGGGCATACCACAGGAGAATGGCAACCATGAAGAAGCCACAAAGAAAGCTGCCACAGCTAACTAACTGCAAGGACTGAGGCAAGTACTGAGAAGTCAGCTCAAGGGCAAGAACAAGATCCGTGCAATTAACAGCCACGCCCTGCCAGTGATCCGATACCCTGCTGGGAAAATAAGATGGCCAAAGGAGGAAGCTCATACCACAGATGTCAAAACATGGAAGCTGCACACCATGCATGGAGGGTTCCACCTCAAGTCCAGTGTCCAGCAAATACACACAAAATGCAAAGAAGGGGGCTGGGGACTAGTGAGCATCAAGGCCACTATCCAAGCTGAAACATCCAAGCTCCACAAATACATCAGGAAGATGGCACCGAGGGATGAAGCACTTAGTGAACATCTCAGACAATGGAATTGGGAGGAACATGAGCGGCAGATTACTGAAGTGGCCGATATAGACAAGTCCTATCTACGGTTAGAGAGGGCTGGACTGAAGGACAGCACAGAGGCACTAATCATGGCAGTACAGGAGCAGACCCTGAGCACCAAAGCGATCGAAGCCCAGATCTACCATAGCAGGCAGGATCCCAGGTGCAGACTATGCAAAGGAACTCCTGAAACAATTGAGCACTTCAGAGCAGGGTGCAAGATACTGGCAGGCAAAGAATACATGGAGCACCATAACCAAGTAGCTGGCAAAATGTACAGGAACATCTGTGCAGAATATGTACTGGAGACCCCCAAGTCCCAGTGGGAATTTTTTTATCTTGTTGTTTTAGGTAAAATAAAGTGGCTAAGTGGACTGTGTAGTTGACTGAGTTTTTTCCCCCCTCTTTTTTTTAAAGTAGAATTTCTTAACAAATCCAAATGACCTTCCTTGAACCACAAAGATACTAAAAACATTTTCTTCTTTTTTCTTATTTGCACTACATACCTGTCTTCAAGTAGATTTCTCAGTGTGTTGCTGTTAATTGGCTCCCCTCTTAACAACCCTGCCATCTAATAAACTGTCTTTAAAGCAAACCTTGAGTACATGCAGATGACAGTGGCATTAAGTTCAATAGAGCTGCTTCGGTTTCCTGTCTTACTTTGTAGTTTTTTCCTCTTGTGCATTTAGTTTCGATTCCCTTTCCTCTTAATTAGTACACCTGGTTTCAGTTAATGCAGTCCACCTGTGTCTCGTTGTTTTCTGTGTATATATGCTACTTGGTTGCTTTTCTGCGTGGTCTGTTCATGTTATTAAACAATATTCCAGGCACCTCCGCTGATTTTCTTCTTCCAATCTCTGCAATTGGGTCTCCACAGCTTCATGATATAAACACCCCTTCAGGGAAACCAAAAGTTTTCCAGGTAATGTTGAATAATAAGTCTTGTATTGTGATAATAAGAAAAACATCTTTAATAATTCATTCATTAGCAGATTTTCAAGTTTTAATGCAATTTAAATGGTAGCATGGTATTTGATTTGATGCTTCACACTGTTTTAATCTAAACCATTGGGCAAATAACAGTAATTGCTTAGGGTCCCTGCTAAAAGAAGGAACATCCTGTAAAGCAGAAAAATGAGCCCATGCTTTTGTTTTAAGATTAAGACTACTGCAATCCCTTATTGTTGAGCTGTCCCATATATGCTCTGTAGCAGATCCAAATCACTGTGGTGAGGGTTCTGATGAAAACTAGCAGGAGGGACCATTATTCTCCAGCTTTAGCTTCTCTTCACTGGCTTCAGTGCAGAATTGAACTGAAAATGATTTTTCTTACATTACATAAAAGTCGTCCATGACAAAACTTAGTCCATAAACGATCTCATAGTTGCATATTTTCCCCAACAGAGCACTCTCAGACTGCAGGTTTATTTGTGCTTCCGTTCATTTATTTTTCTGCCACTCATCAGAGGTCGGGTTGTGGGAGCAGTATCCTAAGCAGAGAAGACTGGACTCTCCTCCCCCCACCTACGTCTTCCAGCTCCTCTGAGAGAACCCGGAGGCTTTTCCAGGCCAGCTTAGAGGCTAGCCACTTCATTTGGCTCCCCTTGATGCAGAGGAGCAGTAACTCTATAACTCCAGTCCCCTTCTGGATGACTGAGCTTTTGCTCCTATCTCTCAGGCAGAGCTCAGACACCCTACAGAGGAATGTTGTGACTTGATCTATATGTCACAGCTCTTAATTAGGCCCACCTCTGCCTGGTGATCATGCCCATGCTACCTACCTGTTCTCTTCTGTAGTAAAGCTGACTCTTGTCACTCTTCCAGCACCACAATGTCTCTTACCACTTTTTCAGTGATCCAGCATCATTCCACACCCACTGAATTTCTATGTTTTTACCTTTTCTGCATTACAGAGTTCTGCTTCCGCCTTGCGTCTTGGTTATACGGTGGATTTCTGCTTGCCGTTCCAAGTTTCAACAGATTATTTCAAACTTTTCTCCCCTTCATCCAAATTGCACATTTTTGAAATCATTACTCCTGACCAAAAGAGTAAGTTTGACCAGACCAAGAAAAACAGTCTACATTCTCTCTTCTTGTAAGAAACAAAACTGAAAACTTTTCAGTCTTTTGTTGTGTATTTCAGTTAAAGACTCTCAGGCCATTACAACACAAGTCATTTCATCCACTTGTATTCGTGACGTCATTCTTTTGGTCACAACATTAGACTGTATATGAAAAGATGGATGGAGCCTCTGTGACATCACCCATAAGTTCCTAAAGAGCTGAATTGAAGCTTGGTGGGCGGTTCCTACCATCGCCATCTTGGCAGAGGCATGTGTGTCATCTCGCCCAGAAAATACAAATATGTGCAAAGAGGTGGAGCTGAGAGGGGGGCTGTGAGCATCATAGTAGATGAATGACATCGAGCAAACTCCGGGCTGCATGTAGCAAAAGCTAACCAAACTAACCCGGAGATAACAGGATCTAACCAGCTAACGGAGGTAGCCGCGGTTCTGCGTTCTTCTTACTTGAAGCGGGAGATCGTGTACCTGTCAATCAAAAGGACAAGGCCCTAAATATGCCAAATTTTGAGATTGAATTACTTTTAAACAGGCGAATTAGAAAAATATTCACTCCCCACAAAAACGAAAATGGATTTTTGAACCAGGCTGTACACATGTTTATTTCTGCTTAGAAATTGGCCTTTTTAAAGATGTGAGTCAATGGGGATTTGCTTTGTTTTGAAGCCCCTAGCAGATGAAGGGGGAACTGCAGTTTAATGCACTTCCGCATAGGCTTCACTTTTAACTGCCGGAGGTTGCCGCTTGGTGACAACCCACAGCTTGTGACCATAGGTGATGGTAGGAACATAAATCAACTGACTGAGAGCTTCACCTTTTAGGTCAGCCCCTTCCTCACTACAAAAGACTGATGCAGAGCCCACATCACTGTGGGTGCTGCACCAATCTGCCTATTCAGTCCCTTGCTCAATTCTTCCATTGATTGTGAACGAGACCCCAACTTACACCTGGGCCCAATTATTCCCAACTCAGGCACACTTTTCTAGCTAAGGACCATGGTCCTGGATTAGGACATGATGATCCTCATTCCAGCTTACTTCACACTAGGTTGCTTTATGACCCTGGGTGTGGTTATAAGCAGTGCCTGCACCAGTCTGGAGGGTTAAATCTGAGATAAGTGGAAAATCCATTCATGTCAAACAGAAATGTGCATGAAATATCAACAAGTGTCTGCAGCACAAGAGGTAAGAGTTTGAGATCGCAGCTGATGAAGCCAGTAGTCACATCATCTGCAAAAAGCAGAAACCAAATCCTGAGGCGACCAAACCCAACTCACATGCCACAGGACTCACCTGCGTCCACGATCAAACGCCTTCTCCAAGTCTACCAAACACATGTAAAGTGGTTAAATCAACTCTCAGGCGGCCTCCATGACCTTGTAGAGGGTGTAGAACTGGTCCATTGTTCACAGCTAACGTAAAAACCACACTGCTCTCCCTCAATCTGGGGTTTGACTACCTAATTGATCCTTTTGTCCAGGACTCCTGAATAAATCTTGCCAAAACGGCTGAAAAGTGTGATCCCCTGTAGTTGAAACACACCCCCTGGTTCCTCTTCTCAAACGGGGGACAACCAACCAGACTGCCAGTCTAGGAGTGTTGTGATCGATGTCCAGACAATGTTGTCAGCCAAGATGGCACCACAACACTTGATGTTTCCAGACTGTGTAAGATCAGAACAGAAGATAAAAACATTAGCCATCATTTATCTCCGTTATGGAATCAGCTCCCAGTGTGGGTACAAGAGGCAGACAACTTCTCTACCTATAAGATTAAAGTGGAACTATTATGTGCATTTCAGGCTAATTTATTTTTATTTCTGAGACCAGAAGGGCTGGGGTTGATCAAGATATTGCCACAAATTGCGTTATTTACTTCAGACCAACCCTCTCTGTAGGCTGTCAGATCAGCCTGCGGGCAAAACGAGTGGATTGAGACTCTTCCGCATTAAGCCCCGCCTCCTGCCACTGCACTACATCAGGAGTGCGCACCGCACCTGCTTTCGCCGTCATTGTAACATCTCATAAACAGAAGGATTAGGCTAATATGAACTCAATAAAAAAAAAAACAAAATACAATGTCAACACATAGCATACAGCTCTACATGTTGGAACTTGAATCAGACCCTGAAAACAAAGTGGAAAACAGCAACCCACAGCAACGAATGCAGCAGGATGTCTCTCTTTGGTAAAGTCACCAGCCATTGTTGGAAATAACTTTATCCCACGTTTTCCACCTGTCTGATGTATTTGTACATGCCCTTGTTAACCAGTAGAAGGTAACCAATCACCGAACCTTATCCCCCGGGACGTCACAAGGATTTCCAAGTAGAAAAAAAACTCTCTAAAGCGACGCGTTTTTCGTTGCCATGGAACTCAAACTCAAACTCAAACATGCGTTTAGGTGATAAAAAACATGTCGTTCACATGTGTGATAAGGATTCAACACTGTAACACTGTAGAAAGCTCAGAAAATTCCAAATACCATAATAAGACCCCTTTAAGCTTAAAAAGCTAGTAGGGGTTGCTTAGCCATCCCTTTAGTTTTGCTTTCATAGGCTTAAACTCCAGGGACACCTTCCATCATCCAATCAGCACTGCCCTCCATTTTTATTACTTTGATTTTAAATTTCCTTGTAATTTATTGGCATTATTAACTTATATAGGTTTCTTTTCTTTCAGTAAGTTTCCCTTGCTTTGGTGCCTGTTGATCCAACTGTCCTGTTATCGAAGCACAACTAGTCAAAGCAGATAGCAGACCTTCCTGAGCCAGGTTCTGCTGTGTTTTTTTTTTTTTTCTTTTTGTTTTCCTGTTGAAAGGGAGGTTTCTTTTTTCCTTTTTTGTTCCCCTTCAGCCTGTCCATGCTCAGGATGGGGGTTTTAATTGAAGAGAAAATTTGATGTAATCTTTTGATTTTCCTTAGCTAGATAATTATATTTTATGAATTAGCTTGTATGAACACAATTACTGTTGAATCAACTAATGTGGATTTGTTTTAATAGGAGCACAATCAGTTGGCCTGACTTAATTATGTCTGAAGTGCCTTGAGATTACTTTTGTTATGAACTGGCACTATAACAAAGCTGAATAGAAATATTGTAGTGTTGTATGTAATTTTGTAGCCCTCATAAATCATGGAATAAAACCAAAAAAATGTAAACAAATTGTTGCTCATCAAACTAAAAAAGTGCTTGTATTTGTCCTTCTGATCATTTAATTTAATTAAAAAAGAAACAATTTTGCTGTGTAATTGGCAATGGGCTCAGTCATTTAGAAAATATTTAATCTCCCTTGAGACAGCACGATTATCAGTTGGAAAACATCACAAACAGTAATACCTGGCACAATCTGCCATAGAAACTTCAAACATCCCCAGCTATAGATAAAGTGAACTGGGGTTCCATTGCTCTCGAGGAAATCGGCTGTAAAGAGATTTTAAGATTAATTGCATTTGTGAACCATCTGGCACGGTGTAATATTGCTCTTCATGGCTCTCACAGGTTGTCTGGCTGAGTGAAGACTGAAGAGAATAAGCTACAGGTGGGTCTTGGATCAATGAAGTTTGAAAAATGGTGAAAAACAAGTGAAGTGGAGGGCCCCGTGGCTGAGGTTGGTTGTGGCCCAGGAGAGGAGCTCTGCTTCTTACAGAAAGAATGGTAGATTTATGATTCATTCACACTCCAGAATAAACACCGACTTGTGGATGAGGTGCACTGTGGTTAGGGAGGATGGGAGAAAAAGGAAATATACCACCACAGAGCATTTCAATTCCTCTTAAGCCATGAGCAGCTCTTTTCATGCAATGAATCCATCACAAGAAGGGGAAAAAAAAGCAACTCAAGCCCTTGTTGATCATACAACTAGCTTGTGTATAGTGTACACACATTGCTTTCAAAAAGCTCATATGGTCTTTAAGGGAATATGTTGGAGCCACAGTGTTAAAAATTAAAAAAAGAGCTGTGGAAAGGTTTGGGCACAGTCTTTTAGAGGATGGTATGGTTCTGAGAAACTACATATCAAAAGCTGGCCTCGACCTTGTGTGGATCTTCTACAATACTGAGGCAGCTTCGTATTATGATAAGCCTATATACTGTGCTTGAAGGCTGGATCAGTACCTAAGATTGAATCCAGAGTTATTTTTTGTGTTTGAAAAACTCACAAAACATTCCTTGTTGCAGCTGTCAGAGTTCTTGACTCCATCATGGCCCAGACAGGCTTTCATTTGCTCGCATTTTCATCCCCTCAGTCCACTGCTATTTTTTTCTCCCCCATATAACTACATTGCATATGCATTTTATCCAATGATATGTATTTTTTCAGGTTTAGCCCAGTGTAAATTTGAAATATATAATGTTGCAGATAGTCAACAATTCACTCATTGAAATTCTGAGTCTGTGATGGAGGTTGTGCTTATTCTCCCATAACATGATTAATCTATAATGTTACCTCAGGCTGTGTATTTGGAAGAGGGAGCGTTGCTTATTCACCTCTTGTGCTGCAGACACTTATTGCTATTCCATGCACATTTCTGCTTGACATGAATGGATTTTCAACTTGTCTCAGATTTAACCCTCCTCCAAATTGGTGTGGGGGCTTCTTATAACCACACCCAGGGTCATAAAGGCACGGACAAAAACCCTCAGTCAAATCAAAATGTCAGATTGTGATTTCTAGATATTCTCCTTCCAATACAGCAAAGTAATTATGTTATAGATTCATATGCTGTCACGACTGCTTTCAGTCCATTCCTTGCTGGTAATATAGCTGATAACAGAATACATGCATGCCTACTGCTGCAACAAATGGTTTAATAATGTTGCAATACTGTACATTTGACTGCATGCAGATTTTTCAGATGACCACAGATGTGTGAGGCGAAAGGCAAAGGAAAAAAATCTATCTTAAGCTTATTTGGTACATATATCCTGAATGCATAAGGAGGAGAGCGGGCAAAATAGTTAAACTAATAATAACATATTAGTATTGTTTAAACACCATGCAATTGAACAGAGTTCTATTTTTGGACTCCAGAGCAAATCCGGTTAATATACTACAGCACTGATCGTGTTGCAAATCAATGAAGACAGACCAGCTACACAAAAGCAAAGCATGTATATTACACTGTAAACAGCAATTATTTCACAAGTAGCTGCGTGAACAGCCCCGAGCTATGCATACAACAACAGCATAAGATTAAACAGCGAAAAGGGACTCATCATACAGAAGTGAGGTCCCACAACAGAAAGACATGAAGGAGGAGCTGTGCTGTGAGCTTTTGGCTTCTCTTGAAGCAGTTTTTACTTTGAAACATCTAACTGCGACAGCTTCACTTCATCTAAATTCGCTGTTTGGCCTCGCTCCAAAAAGGAGGAGCAAAAGTCTGTCTTTCCTTTGCACCTCATTGCTCACAGCCATAAACATTAATGACTCGGGCTTGTGTGAAATTCCACCTTCACTGCTGAGAGTAGCCGTGACCTAACCGCCAACGTCTCGGTGACTGTGTACAGCACGTGAGATTAAATTATGTTGACACCCGTAGATGTGCATGAGGAACAGCACAGTGAATGGGACCATGGACTATGTAGAAATCATAAAGGTATCATAAAATCCAGAAACTGCAGTTGGCTACTTGATTTCATGAAATATATATTTCTTGCTGTCATTATTAATGCACGAATCTCACTTTAACATGGCATAAAAATACTGCCTGTATGCAGATAGTACATGATAAATGGTATTGATTGTTTAGAACATGCCAGGAGCATATGGTAATGCAGCCTGTCTTTCAAGAAATTACATAATAGATATTTGTCTATATGCCCAGAATGACAAAAAACCACAAGAATGTAATGTTTTTTATTGCCTGTTGCCTGTTTTTATCCATAATCATTCATCCACTTTCTCTACCTGCTTCATCCGATTCAGTGTTGTGGAGGATGAGGAAGTACCTTTTCAACATGCCACCTATCCATCATAGGGCTAATGCAGAGACAAGCAACCATAAACACTGTGGTACATGTAGAACCACAAGTTAATCCAACATGTATCTGTTTTTGATAGTAAGAGAAGGAAAATACTTTGAGAAAACCTTTTTTTTCTGAAACACTGACAGCAAAGGTGAAAAGTTGTTTGACTCAGATTTGATCCTTCAGCTTGCCTCAGTGTAACAGCCACCATCCACCTTGTCCTCCCTCTTCTGATTGCGCAACAATCACTGTTTGAAGAAACGACAGCACAGATGAACAATTCCATTAATGACAGTTTCATGTGATGAGAAATGTATCGTTTTACAATTTTGAAGGACAGACACAGAAATACATCCGTTTTGTAGCCCAGAAAGCTCTGAAGTGTTGGAATTATATCCCATCCTGTTGGCAGACCCTTTGCTGGTAATAGCTTGTATGAGATATTAAACTCACAGTATCTTCGCCAAAGCAGAACCCAAGCTTGTACTATTAAAGTTTATGTGCAAATTAAGAGCAAAAAAAAAGTCCATCAGATGACACTCATTCCAAATAACCTTGTCATTACTGGTATATTTAGGATCTGGTTTGTGTCAGAGTTGTTAAATTGTGAATTTACTGTTTTTGTGTTTTGTTTTCATTCATCCTATGTGTAAGTAGACATTTTTAAGTGTACTTTGTAGTTCTTAAACTGATGAAGCACCTTTTTAATGCGGTGTGCATCTTGGGGGGGTTAACATATGCATCTTATTTGGTTATGATAAAACTTGGTGAAAAAACTTGCAAAGACCTGTTTAAGGTTACACCACAGTTTGCAAATCAATAATTTATCCCAGCATCTTCATGTAGTCAAATTTCAGAGATTTTTAGCCTCTATTGGAATAAATAAAAGTTGTATGCTGTTTTGGATGCCTTTAAGCTAAAAACCCAAACCTAAAGTTGAATCTGTCAAACTAAATTCATCTTTTGCATGAGAACTGTGTTTAAGCCGCAATAATTCACACTCACACTGTGTTCCACGTTGTCTTTAAAACTGCTCACCATTCTGTTCATTCATCAAATACACACAGATATATGCTCTTGTTGCCACTTCAGAGATAACAGACAAATGTAGGAGCGTGATATAAAAAAAAAAAAAAGCTGCGTGCTTTTTAGTCCTTTATTATGGAAATGAGGCTGGAAATGGAACAATTTGAGCAGAAAAGCTGCAGTAGCAACAAGTTGCCAGCAGGGGCAGTGTGTGACACTGTAAAAACTTTGTAGGCATGCAAGTCTACACCTTGGTTTCCACGAAATTAAGGACATATTAAACAGAATGATGCAGTGAAACTGGTTGTTTCCCCTTAGCTGATAGAAAACATATAAATAAACACACAAGCGTGGGGATGCTGCCTCTGTTGCTGTTGGTGGGTTTATCCCAACGTGCAGGAGTGACGGCGCTGTCCACAGCTGCTGCTTCTGAAAGTTTCTGCTCCGCGCCTTTGACAGACTTAACCATACAATTAAGAGATATTTCCGCTTCATTACAGTCACAAGAAATATCCTTTAATTGTAAGATTATGACCATCAATGAACCCCGGTCTCTGCCAGCACTTCTTCCTCCTCTCAGCAGCCCTGCACGCGCTGGGTGGCATCCTCACACAGACTGGTCAAAGTGTCCCCTTGAAGTGGAAACGCAACACGATGCCGCGGGTAGAAATGACAAATGAACAACACGCCAAGGAGCTGGTGCAAAACAAACAAACAACCAAACTATTTGTGTTTGTTCCTGCTGATGGATGTGCAGCTTGCTCCAGTAAATCCGACAAGGTGTTCCCCCCCACGGTTCAGTCGGGCGTTGTGGTTTGAGTCACGTCTGTTCTTCATCCATCCACTCTCCCACCGAGAATCACGGCGTGTAAATCCTTCTTTTTCCTCTCTCTCTCTTTTCCACCTCAGCTGCGCTGGAGTGCGATGGTAGGCGATGCGTCTCATCCACTCTGCTCCTTCCTCCTCCTCATCATCCTCATCATCATCCACCACCTGAAATCGCCAACTTCTTCCAAAGCAAACAGTCTGCAACGCCGTCCACTTGTTTTTAACCTCCTTAGTGAAATCTGTGTGTCGAGTTTATTATTTTGTCTAAAGCGTTTGACACACTCACTATTGAGATTTTGTTTGTTTGTTTTTCTGCCTGTTATAACCTGCAACTCCTGCCTTTTAATTTATTAGCTCTCTGCGTGTCCTTCTCCTGCAGGTCCAAATCATTTCTACCCGGCTTGTCGGGACAGCAGCGGAGTCGTGAAGTCTCCGCAGTCACGTGATTAGGTCAGGCGTGAATAGTGTGCATGAATACATTTATATGTTCACATTTAAATATTTTTTTCTCCGGGAGTGTGTATGTGAGCGTGTATCCGTGTGTAGTTGGAGGGGTGTCCCTCCTCCGCAGCTTTTTGCTGCTTGCCATGCTTTAGACGCCGGAGCGCAGGGAGAGAAGCGAGAGTGAGGGAGGTGCGTCGGTCTCTCTCACCGGGCTACCTGTGTTTTCAGTCTTACCTCGGGTCCCCATCGGTTCCTCGTGTTTTTCAGCCCAGCTACCAGCTGTCCGCTTCTATTTTCTTCTTCTTGTTTTAGAAATAAGAAAGGAAAAAGAAAAAAAACAAATCAAAAGGAAAAAAAAAACTTGATCTCTCTTCTACGTGGTTTCGCGCTTGTCTATTCTGCCAGGAGGATCGTGGTTATTTCTTACTGGGTTTTGATCATCTTTTCTCCCTTCCTTTTTTCTTTTTTTTTTTTTTTTTTTTTTTACCCTTCGGGTGCTCCGTTTGGACAGAGTAAGACAAGCCGAGCTGAGCTTGGATGAGCCGCCTCACTGAAATCCCGAGATGGAGTTGCTGCTGATCTGCCTTTCCTTGTGGATATTGCAATGCAATTCGGCCAAAGCGGACTCAATCATACACATCGGTAAGCGTCCAGCTGAAACAACATGCTGTTAGACAGGTATAAAAGGCGCTGGAATAACACTGTGCGAGCTCATACTGCCTTGAATCGCAGGGTTTTGGGGAGAGGGCGGGATAAATAGTCTATTCTGCTTCCATCCTGTGTTTTATGGCAACACTTTGATTCTCAAACGAGTTGAAAAGTTGATGCATTGCAAATGGTCACGCCTCTGACCGTGACATTTCTTGAATAATGCAGTTATTTAGTTTAATGCAATCTTCTTTGTAGACATTGGTTTCACTTTTTTTTTTTTTTTTTTTTTTTTAAAGGCTGATTACTGCATTCACGTTGGCTTCCGATCAAAACCTGAGCTCTACCGGCCTATAAATCGCAGTCCTGCATTCAAAACACGAATTACAGTGAGCAGAAAGGGTTGTTTGATTCAAGCTTTTAAGATGTTGGTATCTAATCGCCAAATTACTTTGGTTTTGTTCTTTTTCCCCCCTCCCTTTAAGACCGTGCTAATTCCGTAGCCATCGAGCTTCAACTTTCACCAGAACGTGACTGCAATGTTAATAACAGGAGAGAGGGAATGCTGCTAGAGTTGCGTTTTAGGCTTGCTAAAGGCATAAAGCCTCTTTGTACTCAAACTTCAAAACCAGAGCTGCAGAGATGAGGGGATGCATAATGTTCTCATAATGTTCAAACAACTAGTGTTTGTCCTGGAACATGGCGTTTTTTTTTTTCCACAGTAAGAACCGAGGATGCAGACACGGTCCTCTTTACGCACCCCACACTGAATAATTGCCTTGATTTGTGCCCCCAATCCCCCCCCCCCCCCCCCCTTTTTTTTTCTTCCCACCAGTCACGTAGCAGCTCATAATGACTGGGTTTGTAATCTCAGATAAAAATGTCAATGTCACTGTGAGGAAATTTTCATCTTGGTGCTGCTGCTGCTCGCAGTTTACTGCAACAGTCTGGCAAGCAGCAGGTGCTCAGTCACTGGCTTAATACAGCGTTGGGACTCCATCCAGATTATATTGGCTAATGCTCCGCATAACGTTTGGGTACCCCAATTATATTTCTCCTTTCCCTGAAACCTCTTTCCGTGATATATGCGCGCTCTCTATAGCAGCTGATGCCATTTTGATAAACGGAGGGAGAGAGAGAGAGAGATGGTTCAGCTACAGCATGCCTCCTGCAGAGGCCTCGTAATGATGAGTAGGTTGGCTCAAACTCATTTAGTAGACATTTAAATTAAAAGTTTGGTAAAAAATAATACTCTTTATTTATGAAATGAACCCGGTGTTAAGGGTGTGGAGGCCATGTCGCTCTCCAAGGTGCTGAAAGAGGCTCCGAAAAGCAAAAACACTCATCGTTTGTCTGTTTTAATGAGTGTTGTGAAATATAATGATACATTTGCCATGTTTTCTTGTTAAACTGAATTATTACGAGCCTAATTCTTTCACCTACAATGCTTAAAGTGCAAGCCCCTCATGTCCTACAGTCTTCTTTAACTTATTATTTTGCTCAACAGGTGCCATATTTGAGGAAAACGCTGTGAGAGATGACGAGATTTTCCAACTTGCCATCTCAGACCTGAGTCTGAACGACGACATTCTACAGAGCGAGAAAATCACCCACTCTGTGAAACTTATAGAGCCAAACAACCCTTTCCAAGCTGTCCAGGAAGGTAAGCAACCCTCCCAACCTCGTGCACCGTTTTTTGTTTGTTTTTGTTTTTTTTTTTGTCCCTGGTATCTCATCTGAAGGCTTGGAGCGCATCAGTTAGCCGCTCTCCTTCCTCTGCCTCCTTTATTTACAATCAGCCATGAAGTCCCACATGTTCTTGTTGGAGTCTTGACTGTTTTGACTCTTTCCGAGTCAGAGAAAACACATTGATGTGATGGCAAGTAGCGAAGACAAAGTTTCTGTGAGCTTGCATGTGTGCATGTGTGTGTGTGTGTGTGTGTGTGTGTGTGTGTGTGTGTGTGTGTGTGTGTATGTGTGTGTGAGATCACCTGCAAAGCGCAGTTCCACTGATGCAAAAGAAAGGTGTGTTCTGTAGTGGCATAGCTAGGTGGAAGCATTGAGTTAGAGCACAGCAGCTAAAAGATAACTGAGCAAAAGGGAGGGAAAAAAACTCATCTGAGGAAGATCAAATGCAGTTCCAGCTCCATGTCATGGCACTGAGAGAGAAATATCTGTGTCTCGTTATGCCTCTTTGAATGATGAGCGCCACAGTGTCGTGCACACTCTTCTGTCATCCTTCAGCTTTTCGCCTGAGATGTTTTGACCTGTCTCATTTGCATTCCACATACTGTAAGAATGTGCAGACACACACATCAGGCAGCAAATTAGCATTGAAATTGTTTTAGAAAAGGTTATCTTTCTCAGACATTAAAGGGTGATTCTGTATAATGTTGAATGCAGAAAAAAAAAATCATTAAAAATTCTGCTTAAACGAATCCTTCAGACTTTAATAGGTTCATAAGGACCTTCAAAAGCTGTTTATGTCCCCTGCACCTACTTACAATGTCTGTACTTTTGTCCCCAGTTTGCACAAAGGCCTTGATGACTCATTGCTATTCATAGTATCCCTGACAAGCACAGAACGATAATATGTCGTGCCTCTTACTATAATTATTGCTTGTCATTTGGCTCTGGCACTTAACACTATCACAAATATGTAGTATTAAAAATCATATCCCCTTTCTGTAAACTTAAACCCTCACTTGAAAGAAGCCTTTCATCTGATGCCTTAAAATGAACCCAAAGTACTTGGAGTGACTCTGGCCAGCTGCTGCAGAGGAAAGAAAAAAAAAAAAAAGATGCTCTAGACAAGTGTGACTTGCCTTGTTTATCAGCTGCTGTTCCTCAAGATGTAAAAGTGTTGCAATGAAACTGACTGGCTAACAAATCACTCACCATTTGTAGTTAACACTAATTAACTCAGCATGGCAGTAAAAGATTAAGTTTTACACTTGTTGGAGATTATACATCCTGAACTTGGACTAATTGTCTTAACAATAGTTTTTCTTGACAAGCCACAGAATATAACACAAGTGGATGCCTGTGGGGGGAAAAATAGAGAAGTTCTTGATGCTTTTTTTCAGCGAAAAGCTTGTTAATTCACATTGTAAATGATTTCAACGTTTACAGATTGAACTTACTGTTGCCTTGATTGGATATCATTTAACGTGCTTAATTACTGTTTACAGCCATTCTCCTGATAATCAAATATTCATAGACGTGAGTGGCTAGAGGGAGATGGGGGGTCATTCGATTTCCAGAGAGAGTGGGAAATAATGTGCTGTTGATGACGCGAGGATCGATGGGTGGCCAATGTGGCAAGTGCTGAGTGACTACGGGGGATAAGTTAACCTTTTGCAATCCCGCTGTGATGGCTGTTAGGACTTTGCCACTGCAAGGCAAGGAAGGAGAGGAGGAGAGGGTGGGCATACACTGGGTGGGGGATGACTGGAAGTGTGAGGACAGGAAGGATGAAGGGACAGAGGCAGAGGACGCAGGGGTTGGAGAAGAAGTCCGGAAATGAGATTACAGTTGGGAAGTGCAATAAGGAAAATAAGATCTATGAATACAGGTTTAAAAAGAAGAGGGGGTTCTGATTGAGACATGAATAAGCTGTCAACTAAAGAAGGAGCAGGGTTAAAGGTAGCCATGAGGTGATGAAGAAAATTTTCCCTGTGGGGAGCAGTTGCAGTGCCATGCTTATCCCTCTTTGGCTTACGTTGTCCTTGTGCTGGTGGGAACATACATTAATGAGTATGTCACACTGACACCATCCCCGCAAACACTCGACTATTCAGTCCACCCACGCGCTTATCGTTTTAAGATGACAGCTCAGGGCTTGCTGCATGTGGTCCTATTTATAGGCCAGAGCTACTGGAGAGGATGAAGAGGCCCATTTCGACAGTGAAAACTCCGAATATGCATCTTAGAGGTATTGACGCTTGTCAAATGAATTACGGTTTCACATACCATCAGTTCTCAATACTGTCGCAGGGGAAGAAGAAACAGATGTTGCTGGAGATTAGTGTGAAGCAGCTGCAAGAATGATAACATGGACTGAATAGTTTAATTCTACATAATTGTATATGATTCTAGCAATATTGGCAATATGGTAATGTTTAGCTTAAATAGTGAGCTTTTGTAGAAGATGAGTGGGAAAACTTTAAGAACATTAACTGATCTGTGATAAAACAGCACTAACTGAAGGTCTCATAACTATAACCCACTATATGAAGCATAACAATTAGAAATGCGCATGTTTGACACATCTTAAGATTTTCACCCCAATGTTGTCAACCTGGTTTAAAAGTTGGTTTCCCTCCAGAAGACAAGTCTGCAGAGCAAAGTGTGTAGAGTTTTTGTTTTTCTGTTTCGCATTTTATTTGTAGGAAAGTGTCAGAAAGGAGAGAGGAAAGCTGCAACCTTGTGTCAATATGTAAATCCAAACTTTTACCTGCTTCAAGAAAAGTTGAACCTGAAAAATGGGGATTTTCTTTCCCACCAGCTGCTGTGTTATAATACGATGAGGCAGCATAATGTAAACATCTCTAAACAGAATACGGATCATCAGTGCATGCAGGATTACATCTAACAGGCCAGAACAAAACTATAGAAATCAAAAAGCTAAAGGGGAAAATCAAGACATTATCAAACATTTTTTTTGCTGCACATTGAATGTAATTCCAGTCAGAACCAAAGTCCTACAGTTATGACAGTATGATCCACTAGTGAGGCTGAAAATAGCACAAAAGCGTGAGAGCTCATGATGATAAGTTGAAGCCAATCAAAATGCTGGACATACCTTACATAGAGCATTTCCAGTTCCTGCACTGCTGGCTTTGAAACCACTATAAAGATATTTGATTTCACAAGAATTCGCATGAAAAATGTGTATATATATATTTTTTTTTTTACAAATATTAAAAAAAGTAATATTTGTCTTTGATCAGGACCTGATGCAAATTTGTAGCCATGTGTACAACAGTGATTAAGCTTAAAACATATTCTTATTAACAAATAAACCTGACTCTGCTTATTTATACTTAATTCTAACCAAACCTTAAAACCCGCAACAGACAACAAACTAGAAAAATAAAAGGTTGTTGGATGAAACTGGGACTTCTATGTGGTTCATTTACTTGCCATATTGTGATTTCATGGTCAGCTCAATATTCTCCTGCCTTCTCATGTTTTTGAGAAAATAATTCTTGTTGTGCAGTGTCAGAACTGTGACAGCTTCACATGATGGGGTTTGGGAACAGAAGGCAGTTTAGGAAGGAAAATGCTGGCAAAGATTGCTGTAGCCCAGAAAAAAAAAAAGTAATATATCCATTTGTTTTTATCCTACTTTGTGATATTGCTGCTGTTTTAACTGCTGACCAACATAACTAATGTAAACAGTGGAACTACATTGCCATTTTGTCCACAATAGGGTTCAGTCCTTTAAAAATAGGAGCATTTTGAGCAAAGCTGCTAGAAAACATAACCATCTGGTCAAAGTTAAGGGTTTCCTGCTCCTTCAGGTTGCAGTAAATTGTGGTGTTCTGTCCCAGAGTCCTCTTCATACGCCACACCACTAGTGATGGACCATTTTCTCCTGACCCCTGCCAAGGTAATGTCAAGGAGGATTTAATTCTTTCACTCTTATCCTGCTGGAAGCCAACAGAGTTTGAGGAACTTAGAGTGCAGTTATGTTTTCTCTTTTTTTTTCTTTCTCTTTTTCTTCAGTCTGTAATGGGAAAAAAAAGTTAAAATAAAGGTTCCTCTGAAAGAGTTGACACGGGTAGTATAATATCCTCCATCTGATCCTCCATTTATGACAACTCATTTCTTGTGGAGTTCTGTATGTGATGAAATGCTGCCCTTTCACTATTATTGTCCCAGTGAAAATAATAATGCAGCATAAATCTTTGTAATGGATTTGTTTGTGTTTTTATGTCTTTCGACCAGCTCTACACACAGGGAGGACGATGAGGCCATTTTACCAGCCCCTGTTAATCACCCAGCTGTAATTTTAATCCTTCATAAGCTCTGCACTGGGCTGTGTAAAGGCTGTTGGTAACTTAATCAGCTAAATGATGTTGCAGCAGAAGTATACCTTTCATTTAATCCCTTCACAGTGTTGGGCCTACAACTTCACATCATGTAAGGTTAACCTTTGTTTAGTTGTTTGTGTTTGCACAATAGCAACATACGTTGTCTCATTCGAAGTGTAGAAACTGATCAGGTTGGTAATTTTACTTTATAGATTTACACATTGCATCTTTTGAGAATAACACTATAACAACGTGCTTTATCACATGTCGTGTGGCTTTAACCTGCTTAGTTGAAAAAGGGCAAACACAGAAAATGAAACTCTTCCTGCGTTGCTGCTTCAGCATCCGTTCTGATTATCGTAAATTCTTTTCTGGTTAAATGTAGGCTTACATTAAAAAAAATATCTTCTGTCTGAAGTCATTTAGTTTCGTTTAGTTTTAACAGCTAAAACACTTCATCTAACATGCTCCAGAGGCAGGAAAGAGTCAAGTAAAGTGTGATGTTTGCTTCCAGATTATCCTGATATTTAATTGGTTCTGTTATTCCCTCTACCAGTGAACTGTTCCCAGCGCTACGAGCTGCAGCGTAAGAACCAAAGCGGTATCGATCCCCTCCGAGTCTGAACAGCTTGGAAGGCTATTTATTTATTTCTTTGCTAAACATATTTTTGCTCATTGCAGCCAAGATGCTCTATTTTAGATTCATCAGTTCAGATTAATTCAGAGATGCAGTTTATTTATTTATGCTCACTGGCCACTTAAGAGGCACCTGTTCAATTGTTTATTACCACAAACGACTGATCAGCCAATCATATGGCAACTCAGTGCATTTATGCATGTAGAGGTGCTCAAGATAATTTGTTGATGTCTGAACAGAATGGGAAGGAAATGAGATTTAAATAACTCTGAACATGGTGTGGTTGCTGATTTCAGATGAACTGGTCTGAGTATTTCAGTAATGACTGTCTGCTGGGACTTCACACACAACTATCTCTACAGTTCACACAGAATGGTCCGAAAAAGAGAAAATATCCAGTGAGCACCAGTCATCTGGAGGAAATGCTTTGTTGAGGTCAGAGGAAGATGGGCAACTGTCTGATTAAGGTTGATAAAAAGGCAATGATAACTCAGATAGCCAGAGGCTACAACTAAAGAATGCAGAAACATCATCTGAAGACATGTCCAACCCTGAAGCAGATGGGCTACAGCAGGAGAAGGCCACATCATGGTGTCCCTCCTGTCTGCTAAGAAAACAAGATGCTGATGCTACAATACACAGACTCACCAAAACTGGACAACAGAAGATGTTGCCTGGTCCGATGAGTCTTAATTTCAGCGTTCGACATGCAGATGATTGGGTCAGGATTCACTGTAAATAACATGGAAGCATGCACCCTGCCTTGTATCAGCGGTTTAGACTAATGGCAGTGATGTAATGCTGGGAAGGATAATTTGGTGGATCACTGTTGGTCCCTCGGTATCTACTGAACATACCTCTTTTCTGAGAATTGTTGCTGGCCTTTTCCCATCTTCTGACGGCCACTTCCAGAAGGACAATGCACCATGCCACAAAGCTCAACTCATCTCTGGTTTCTTGAACATAGCAATGAAATCATCACTCCACTGGCCCACACAGTCACCAGTGCTAATAGAGCACCTTTGGATCGTGGTGGATCTGGAGCTTCTCATTGTGGATGTGCAGACAACAAATCTGCAGCAGTTGTGTGATGCTATCATGTCAAGATGGAGCAAAGTCTGCAAGAGATGCCTCCAACACTCTGCTAATTATATGCCACAAAGAATTAAAGCAGTTCTGAAAGCAAAAGGGGTCCCACTTTGCAGGAAAGTGTCTGGTAAGTGCATATGCTCACATGTAAATTTATGGGATTAGACTTTGTTGAGAGGATCCAGGACAGTCTTTTTTTTTTTCTGGTGCTTTTTCTATGAAAGTTGCACAGGTGTTGCTGCACACACAGGGCACCGTGTCTTCCTGTTAAACCCTGTAGACCTACACATTTTGGTTTGCCTATCTTTTATAAACAATTCCCTCAAAGTTTACACCAGACATCACATTTCCCTCTAAATTTAATCTGAACAGCTATTTCTGGTTGAGGATGAAAGCCAGCAGCATTGTTTTAATGGACCGCCATGAAATACGAGACGTATGGAATGAAAAAGTTTTTCATTTCTAATCGAACTTTGTTGTGTGTGGTTTGCTGGAAGAAAACATGTCACCTAAACAAGAGGAACTGTTTCACTTAATTACTGCATTGTGTGTGTGTGTGTGTGTGTGTGTGTGTTTGTGTGTGTTAGAGAAAGTGTGGGAAACAAGATGTGCAATGGTTATGAACCGCACCGTGATTGACAGAGGCTCCATCATTAAGAAAATTTTTTCTGAACTCGGCAGGAGGAGATCTCTGGACAAACAGCAGTGTCTTCCCCAGAGTCTGCTGCACATCTGATTTAAACCAGACAAACAACATCCCACACACTCATAACAAACACTCACACACCCATACACTTTTCTTGCTATTGCTTTTGTACTTGTGATTTTTCTTCCTCTTATTGTTTTTGCTGCTATTATTAATATATCTGTCACTGCAATTGTTGCTATTTATAAATAACCAAGCTGATATTGGTAATTCTTGTTTTTTTTATGTTTTTATATTTTCTGTTTACATTTTTTGTCTTCAAGCTTATTCTAAAAATCAGCTACCAGTCTGCCAGTCTGCTATTTTTGCCAGTGTTGTTCTGGTTTGTGTAAAAGAGGATCTTCCATGGAGTGAATGGATGCGGATACTTATGAACATGGATGGATGCATTGCCTCCTGAAGCAGATCAGTTTTATCTTGATATTGAACCATCCTGGTTGATTTGAGATTATTGCAGTCAGGCATACCTGCCTGTGGATGCTCCTGCTCTTGCATTTATTGTGCAACAGTGCAATAAAGAATGTATGATTTAAAAATGCAACAAAAGGCTTAGATGTGATGACATTTTACAGCGTATGTCTGCGCTAGAGCTCGTTTTAGTGTTATGGAGCGGTTTGTTTATTGCTGTGATTGTTTCTACTGGTATTACTTTCTTAGCTTCTTTGTTACTCTACCTTTTCCTTCTCATTCCTAAAGGCAATTTTTTTTTGTTTTACAGGTCATTTTTTTAATCCCATTACTCTGACCAGCACAGTTCTATAGAAACAGAAAACAGAAATGTACCTCAGTGCCAAAGTCATCTGCACCTTACAATGTGGATTGTAGCGGCCCAATGGGAGTGGTGGGCTGACACCGGTGTTCAAAAATATATATTCCCGAGGTTTTTCTTTAGATTTGCCAGAGTCAGCGATGTCTTGCAACTGAGCACCACCTGACACACAGAGGGAGCAGAATACAGAAGTGGAGAGAGACACACAGGTCAGGGTTTAAATGCTGGATGTGTTTTGTAGACCTGCAAGTTGCCTCCACTGCGCTGTCCAGGAACAGCTGTCAGAATATCTCTCCCATAGAGGGTCACCTCTGTGTCACATAACCTCCATATCTGCAACAGATGTCTCTTTTCTTTTCCTTTTGGCCTCTTAATGAAAATACATTTACACAGACAGTTAAACTGAGCCTTCCTTCATTTTATTTACATTTTGCTGTAAAACACCCAAACAGCTTACTTGTAATGTTTTGTGTAAAAAAAAAAAAAAAAAAAAAAAAAGGCTTTTGGAAGAATTTTCAGTGCTTTTCTTTGCAATTGGCTGCTTTTCACACAGTGTCAGTCAACTCAAGGGTTGAACCAGGGTTGTTTACAAATGGCAGTCTTACAAAAAAGTCTGTTTTTAAATGTTATCTTTTGACACTTTGTTACAAGCAGCCTGTTATGAAGACATACAATGTGCTTCTATTTTTATGTCTCAAAAAATGCCTGGAAGCAAATGAGCAGTACCTTGAAAAAAAAAACACATCCACCAAAAGACCTGACAGATTAATCTCTTTTCAGTTGCTGCATCTGAAATTTTTGCAAAATCACGCTGAGGTGTGCCTACTGACACAAGAACTGAACAGAAAATCAGTGGCACCAAGACTCATAGAGTGATGAGTCCTCCCCAGAGCCTAGACCTCAACATTTTAAAAGCAGTGTGGGATCATCTTGACAGAAAACAGAACAAAAGGCAGCCAACACTTTAGAATGTCCTTCAAGAAGCCCGCAAAACTATTCCTGAGGGCTATTTTAAGAAATTACAAGAAAGCTTGTCTCAGAAAGTTCATGCAAAGCTGAATGATAGAGTTCATACCAAGTATTGAATTTCAACCTGTAAGTTATAAGTATATGAATTCTATTTCCGTTATCAGATTAAGAGCAACATACTGCAGATACTTCATGTTTTTTCTTTTTTTTCTGTGATCAGTTTCTGTATTGCTCTAATTAGAAAGAGTGGCATTTATGTTGGGTCTTTGTCCATTTACGTATTCATCCCACTCCCCTCATTGCTTCCCTGCAACAGCTGAAGGATGACTTCAAAGAATTCTCATTGCTTTTCATACCGACATGTTTGATTAAAGATGTCCAGAGGGGGTCATTGTCTGTAAAGCTGACTAATGGCTTATGGGGTGTTATGATGTCTGTCTGTCTTTGAAGGACAAATGCAGGGGGAAAAAAAACATTTAAAATGTAAAAGTGGATTTTAAATGAGCACAGTGTATCAATCTTTACAGATTTTTGACCGTCTGTTCCTGCCACAATCCATTTTGTGTATGAAATGACTAAATTTGGCATCAGGGGATATTGTGTAGGTCATTTTACACTGTCAGACAATGACTTCAAACCGACAGACCAAATTTATCCTGCGATTGTTGTTTGAAAGGCATTTAGCATCTGTATTGATTTTCCAATATGACAGCAGCATCAGATGTATGACAAATGGCCCGAAAGAGCAAAAAAATGTATGTTCATCAGGACACCTGCACACAAGCCGCAAATAACTCGACAAGCTGCTCGTTGTCCGTGCACATCCATGCACAACTTATGCTTTCGCTAACACGGATCTCTGAGCCCCATGCCTTATTCATGTTCCCGCCTTCTCCGATGTGACAGATTTATAACAAGCTGCAGAGAATGCTGTGACAGATGTTAGTGGTTTGCCACGACCCCAAACAGCCCCCAACCACCACTGGGGATTGCCCATCAATACTACTCTACCTGTTAGGGCGAGAGGGAGACTGACAGATAGTTAGGCATGTAGAGAGAGAGGAAGAGAAAGAGGGTGGCCCAGAGGATATGTCCTGTCCAATCAGATTGATGCTGATGAGGCCTGCGGCCTCCTTCTGTTGTAATGCGCCAGAGTATCACATGATACTGGCATCATTTCTCTTTGTATACGCTATAAAGCTTCACTGTTATTGAGCTGCCTAAAGTGTGCTGAGATGACAGAGATGCAGCGGAGGGGGAGGAAGAGTGGGCGTATAAATGCACTGAAAGGATTTGTTTGTTTTTGCATCGTGCCATGAAAATGTGCCTCTCTGTGTGGCTACATGCTGTAATGTGTTAGAGCTGCCAGTTGTTTCATAGGTGCAGGTGTATGTTTGTTGATGTGTTTGAAAAGTGGTTTTGTGGTTTGAGAGGCTGTGTTGGTCCTGAGAACACTTTTGTGACTGGAGCTGGTGACTCCCTCATTCAGTCACTTCTGATGCTGACTAGCTCAGGGGGAAGTGTGCATAATTTACAACCCACCACCTGCACAATTGGCTGCAAGAAGACTTCATTCCAGGATGGAGGACAAAGAGCAGAAAATCAGCCCCCAAGTAAATCCTATTAGAGGCTAAACAGGAGTCAGCCAAAGAAAGGCTGTGAGGCTATCTCCAATGTTGCATTCTATGCAGACACAGGAGGGAGATGTAGGGTCGGGGGGGTGAGGGGCTGGTGGGATTAGAATAAGATTCCTGGCGAGGGAAGAGGGGTGAAGAGGAGTGAGGAGTGGTGGGTAGGCATGATGATGAGGGGAAGAGTGCTGTGATAGAGATGGCAGAAGGGAGAGGGAAAGAAAGAAAGAAAAAAAGAAAACAATATCAGAGGTGGTGACATTTTCTAGCCGTATGGAAGAAAAGATGAGCAAGTCGTTGGAAACTGCAGACTCTGCTCTCTTGCCTCGCTGATGAAGAGATGCCAAACTGTATTTGGGAGCCATTGTTTGCATTACTGCCCACAGACACAAATACCGAGTGGGACCATCTGTCACAAGAATCCCTCTTCAGTCTTCCTCCCTGACTCTCCATCTTTCTTGCTTTGCTTTGGGTCCTTTGCCATGTCCAGGCAACGTGGGTTTTAACCAAAGAGGAGGCTAAGCTAGTGTGTAAGCTCTCTGAGCGAAATCAAAACCCAGCTTAAAGCTCTTGAATGGACGGGGCAAACATGCAGACGTCGTTCAAAAGTGGGTCAAAAGTCCAACCTCCAAATAAGAACATAATACACACAAATCAGCTTTGCTGATAAGAAAGTCTTTAATTTGATTCTAAACCAAAAATAATAATGAGTTATTTCATGATTTCCTCTTCCTGATGAGGCGTCAGTGAATAATGGCTTTATCACATGCATGTCAGGTCCTCTGTTAGGTCTTTGCTGGGCAATGTCTTCTTTTCGAAGGGCATCCTTATTACATACTGTTCCTCTGTTTCCATTATGTTTAGAAAAACGCTGGTCACCGTGCTGGGGGAAGCTCATTTTCAGCCAATGCATCTTTGGCAATCACCTTTTTTTTTTTAGAGAAGACAACAATTGACACGTCGTGCGATGGACTGGCGAGCTGTCCAGGGTGCACCCGGCTTTTTGCCCAAAGACTGCTGGGATAGGCTCCAGCATCCCCGCAACCCTTCATTGGACTAGGCGGTTAGGAGAATGAATGAATAAATAAATAATAACTGACACGTTAAATCGTGATACATGTTGAAACAATGCTGGCTCCTCTCTTTTAGGTACCATACTATACTTGAATGCATAAAGCTCAATGTTACATTTCTAAATCATAAAAAAAAACACATTTTATGATGTTGAGGTGCAGCTGTAACCTTATCAATAACATACAAACAAAGTGGATCAAAAGCGCTACAATGTGCACCAAAGCAATAATAAAAAAATAAAAAATCGATTAAAATAATTAGAATAATTACAAACTCTCAGGAGAAAGTGAGTGCAAAAACAACCTGAAAAAGATATTTTTCCAACTGGAAGATGATCTGAAAGTCATCTGGTTCTTTGAAGCAACATATAAGGAAATTAAATGTGGCCTAAAACTTATACACAGCACTGTTTTAATAATACCGTGTCCCATGACATGGAGAAATGGACTTTTTTCATTATTAAATAAAGCATGATGTATTGTGTTTTCTAATCCACCGTATTATCATTCATTCATTCATTTTCTGAAACTGCTTAGTCCAATGAAGGGTCGCGGGCACTTTTTTTTATCACATCCAGACAAATCATTCCAGGAGTGCTAATGGGATACGTAAACCTTGTTGTACCATCCCATTCAGCAGCACCTTGTTGTCATCTTTCTGTAGGTGGACATTGTTAAGTTTTAATCACTGCTGGTAAAAGCCTGTGAAATCCAGTGATACAGAATTTAAAGGATATATGTTTTAACGTTTAATTATCTACTGTAAGTGTTGTTTAATTAGGTGGCCTGTTTTCACTGAGACACTGAAAACCACATGTCTGCACCCAGCTTATTATATCCTAACTGAGGAATAAGATGGGCTGTTTATGCTTGTGTCCCTCTAACAGTTGGCAGGGATTCATCTTAATTGCTTTTCACACTATTAGAAATCTGAGCACCCATACAAAGCTTCACAATAGGGTAAAAGATCTGCAGCACTGAGAGGGACGTGTCCTCAACTGGATGCAAAAGGAATGATGGGTTTATTTACAAAAGGGTAAATCTTATCTTGAAGCGAAGATCCAATTCCTGTAAGTGTACGGACGGATCTTATCTCCTCCTTCTCGTAGCAACTTAACAAGCTTGTGTCTGGTTTTTCTTGAGATTTGATAGATTTAATAAGATGCAAAGTGTGGCACATTTATTTATATAGAACAATTCAACACGAAGGTGATTAAAAGTGCTTTATATAAAAAGTGCTTGGCATAAAACATAAAATGCATTAAAAATGGATTAAGAACAATGCATACAATAAAAGGCTTTTCAGTTTAATTTGTTCAATTAAATGGAAATGGGAAATCTTCATATTGAATTTAAAAGATGCAAGACTTACAGCATACCTGCAGTTCTTTAGGAGTTTTTCCACATATATGGTGCACAAAAATTGAAAGCAGCTTCTCTATGTTTAGTTTTAATGCTGGAGACAGAGAACAAAACTTTTCCAGACAACCGAAGATGCCTGGAAGGTTTATAATGTACCAAAATATCTGAAATGTACTTTCCCCCCCAAACCATTTAAAGCTTTATAAACCAACACCAGTATGTTAGCTCCCTGATCAACAGATACGCAGACTCTCTTCCTTATAATTTCATCTTTCCTCTAAAAAGCCAGAGCCATTTCCGGGTGGTTATGCTCTGCAGTAGATGTGTGATATGCTGTGGTTGCTGTTAAAAGATATTCATTAAACCCTGCAGATCAAAGTCCACCTTAAAGGTTCCAAAATGACTTGACATCAAATATTCACATCAACAACAAGCTTAATAAATATTCAGACACTATGAAACAAAAGCAAAAGAAAAACTTTATTCATCTAAGTAATATATAGAGTGGTTTTTTTTAAAAGTACAAACTAAATGTTACAAATGATCCAAAACACAACAGCATGAGAAAAATCAAAGTAATATCCAAAAGCACAGCAAAAAGATGTATTTTGTGAAATACAAAGCAGTAAAAACATCTGCAAGGCAACATACCACAGAGGAGCAAGTTAAAAATAATTATTAAACAACGCATTTTTCACAGTTCCTATTTTTATCTTTACCACTTTACCACCGCAAAGAAAAAAAGACGAATAAAGTCCAGTGCTAGTCTCCTGAAACAATGTAAGACCACACATCTCTGATGCAACAAAGCTCCCACACCTCTAATTGTCTCCACTAGCATCAAAAAAGAGAAGATACATAATATGTAGTTCCTAAAAAAGCATGGAGATGTAATTAATACGTGTTAATGGATGATATGATAGATTCTGTTGCTTTGAATGTGGATGTGATGTTTTCAGATTTAGAGGTTACACAGTGATGGAGAAAATCATGGATGCAAAGGATGTTCCAGTTTACATTAAGATATGTCTGGTTGTGTCAGACTGTGGTTAGTTTTTTATCTGAACCATCACACTTTGTGAAAAGTGTACTCTAAAAGCTATCACTATCAAAACACTTGTTTTGTTTTTTTTTATTTTTGAACTTGTGGTCACAGCTCTGAAGAAGAGTTTTTAATCATCCGTGGTGGCCTCTGACTTTTATACCTCACCTACGTTGTGATTTAACAGGTTAAGGAGGATCACATTACTCACTGAGAGAGGTGGTGAAGAGAGCAGCGTTAATGTGCTGTTTGCATCACTAAGGCCTTTTCAAACCCAAGGCAAAATGAGTGATTCATTTTTTCACTTGATCGCGGCATGGAGCATTCATCATCTTGCATTATCATGTCACTCTGAGACACTCTGTCATTTTAGCTTCCAAAGCTTTTCTGTGATGACTGTTTCACTTAAATCACTTCAATGTGTGCTTTTCATGGAAATAGAAAAGAGTACATCTGACTTGTGTAAATAATTATGGCACACATAGTACAATATTTACTCTGTGTGCTGGTGTCACTGGCTGTCTTGTGACTGTCGTTCAGGCTTTGCATGTGTTTGCATGCTTCACTTGAATCTTGACATATTTGTTCTGATGTCGAGGAACATCCCTGCCTTGTGACTTCATGAGCAGAAGTTATGTCTGGCTTGGATTTATGTAGGTTCAAACCCTTGCAGGTCTGGAAGATGCAATCACAGTAATGAAACTTGATATCATTTGTCTGAAGTAGTGTAATTTACAGTTTATGATTAGTGTGTTTTTCTCAATGTACGATGTAAAAGAAGAGGCGTTATTTAGCTCCGGGGATAGGAATCTGCATCCATGTCTTTGGTGTTAAGATTTGCCTTAGACTGAGACTGTGAGCAAAGACTGTCAGTGTGAGCATGTCAGTTTCATGATGTGAGCTTACAGTAACCATATGTTTCTCAGCAGTTTATCTATTGTGCATTTTCTGATGGCTTAAGTGGGAAAACCCTCAAACGTGTGTCTTTTAACCTCACCGACTTTCAACAAAGCAATTCATAATGCACTTCTCGTTCATTCATTATAAGTCATTCTGTTTTCTTAAAGTGGCTCTATTATGCACATTTCATATTTGTAATTTGTTTTAATATGCAAGTCCAGAAAGGCAAGACAAAATAAAACATTTTTCACAAACCCTTTCATTCTTTTCATATTTATCCTCTCAGAACTGCCTCTGCCAGAAACGAGCACAAGGAGAATGCGCCGCCCTGAGCCCCGCCATCTCTTGCTGTGGGTTGCTCTTGATTGCGTCTGCTAGAAGTATTAGTCAGAGGCACACGTATTAGTTGTGGGTTTGTTTTTTTTTTTGTTTTTTTTTTTTGTCAACACTGGTAGACTTAGTAAACAAACTAAAGCAGTTACTCTGGAAACAATGTCAACACCAAGCATACAGCCGTACGTGTTTGAGCCCGGATCGGACCCTGAAAACAAGAGCAAACTACTTAGCAACCTGCAGCAACAAATGCAGCAGGATGTATCTGTTTGGTAAATGCTCGCTTTCCAGCTATAGTCCAAAATAATGTCATTTGCCTTTTTTTTTTTTTACTCGCCTTTTCATAATTGTAAATGTCCCTGTTAATAGGTGTACATGTGGCAAAACATATACATGTACACAAAAGTACCACAATGTACATCTACATCTGTTGTTTTACGGAGCTTGTCACTGGGATGCCTTTTGCATTGTTGTAATGTTTGTAGCATCCCTCACATCAACATCTATTGTTTCATGAAAATAACAAAACATAGAAGATGTATAATGTTACTCAATGCACAGTATATCTCAAATGCTACAGTTTCATTGAAATGCTTTACAGTAATCATCTTCAGATTTGATAGCTATCTGGTCTCCTTTACCTACGTGTCAACTGCTGGTAGTGTTCAGGTAAAGATATTGTGGGTTAATTCCTTCAGTTTGATAGCTGCTCGCCCTCTATGAAAACAAAACAGACAATAAGCTCATCAGATAATTGGGTTTTACTTACAGCTTGTGTCTCAGGATGGGAAATGTGGTCCTTGATTGTAGGAACAGATTCTCCTTTCAGCAAAAGCCTGGAAGCAAATCCCCATCATACAGGCTCTTGTTCATCCAGTTCTTCAGTGAATAAAATCTTTTCTGCAAAGCTGTGGCTGGCTCCCATAAAAAAAAAAAAAAAAAACCGCCACCCATTGCTGTCTAATTGTTGCATCGTTTGGAAATTTGAACGAAACTAAAATACCAAAGTAGAAAAAACTCTTAACACCCGATTGTTTGCCATGGAAACCAAATGTAGAGGCTTGCTGGAAAACTCAAACATGCGTTTATGTGATAAAAAACAAACAGCACCGCTCACTTACCACTCAACACCATAAAAACACTGTAAAAAGCTCAGAAAACATGAAATAGCATAATAGGGCCCCTTTAATCAACTCACACTGTTGAGCACATCAAGGATAATGTAGTGCTTGAATGTCTTGTCCAAGAATAATTTGACACATAAAGTGGTTCCAACTATCAGTGCCCCCCCCAGACTGTATTTTCCTTTACCTTTCTGACTGTTACCTGCCATTTATGCTTTTAAGTTGTGAGCGAAAGTTATTCAGAAATAACCAATGTTCCTGTCTGTATGGAGTTTATGCGTTCTCCTTGTATCTATGTGGGTTTGTTTTATCCTGGATGCACTGGTTTCATGCATGCTGACTTACTTGGAAAGTTAAAACTGACCATAAGTGTGAGTGTGCATGGTTGCTTGTCTCTGTCCAAAGTGTGTTCTGTCCCACGCAAGAGACCATAAGGATATGTAAAAAAAAGAATGGCATAAGCACAGTAGAATTTCAATAGGTTATTTTCTTGCTGCTACTCCATTTCTCAATTAAGTTTCATGAGATAGTAGCTTTTGCAAAGCTTTGATAATGAAATAAAAACAATCATGAACTTCCATCAAGTCTTCACTGGCAAAATGGAAAGAAACGTAAAGGGGGGGGTGGGAGTTGACTGCACAGTCCAGGCAGAAAAATCAGCAGGAGCTGAACAAATTAATCCTGAAAAATAAACTAAACAACACACATACTGCACTAGCAGACTGAGACACTTAGGATAATGTGGGAATATGAGGATGCGAGATAAACACATGGACTGCAACCAACACAAAGATGAACAAAGCTAAAGGTACACTGAAAATTGGGAAAATAATGCAGAATAACTGAAGAAGGGCAAAAATCAGAGGTCCAATCCCAATTTTTATTCAAGACTTATTTCCCAACCCTTAAGACGGCACTGTCTTCTACTAAAAACACCTTCCTCACATCACCTTTCCTTTTTCTTTGTTTCCTTGTTTAATTTTAGTGCTACAGCACCAAATAATTTTCCCTACAGTGGCTAAAAATAACTCTTGAAGTGGTGTTTATCTGCAGAAGTGGGTCAGTCATCAGGTAACTTACTATAATGATGTCTTCCATTTAACTGCAATCACACATTAAAGATGCAAAAACGTTTGACAAGTGGTTTTAAATATTCTGAGCGTATGCTTGAACTCCCACATGAGGGGGTGCATTATGCATTCTCCTACCCATATGATGATTTTCATGTATATGCTGGAACCTGCAGTGTCCCAGTTCTCTGTACAGTCCTTTAAAGAGATCACCGTATTGTGCCTCAAGATATTTTTTTGTTTGTTTTCAGGAAGAGAAAAAACAAAACAAACCTGCAGGTGTGGCGTTGAAAAGCAATGAGATAGAGGATTGAGCATCCTTTTTCTATAAGCACTGAGATTGCATCATATCTCCAGTTAGGACAGCAGCAGATTATTTGATTGCATATGCTGCATCCAGCTATTTTTACAGGAAGGTAAAATAAAGGAGCATAAGAACATTTTCACACTGCCAGGTGCAACAGCCACCCACTGACTTCCAAATGATGATGTGTTTGGTGAAAAAAAAAACAGTGCACTCAGAAAGACGGTGTCTGAGACACGCACAGCATCAGAAAAAGATGGGTGCCAATAATAATCAGCTAATTGGACCATAATTTTTAGCGCCTCACCACTGACATCAGCAAGCATTACCTCCAGGCTTGTAACAGCAACAAGAAGAAAATGAATGACATTGTGTGGCTTCATTTGAGACAAGCAAAATGCAACGAAAAACTTTCAGCTTGTAGTCTCTTCTTGAACAGTGTCACAACCAAAAGATGCCTTTAAGGCACTATGAAGACATTCAGAAGATGAGTAGGAAGAGAAGAAAAGCAGATCCCCTTGAGGGGAGAGGGAGAAGGAGAAGAAGAGGAGGAGGAGGTGGCAGCATTTCAGATCATGTCTCTATCTTTCCCTTTTCACTTGGACAGCAGGAGGACGCCTGTCAAGGCTATGTCATCGTTTCTGGCACTGCTAGTTTTCTCCTAGCAACACCCCAGCAGTCGGTGCTACCAGGAAGGAGAGGCTCAGAAAATGAGGCATCTCCTGAAAGACGAAGTCGTCCCTCGCTGACTCCCCACATGATCACTGTGCTGCCTTAACAAAGCCTCCTTTTAACTGCACTGCCGCGTTTATTCCGGTGCAAACAGTGTGTGTGCTTTTGTTTCAGCCATGTAAGTGGTTGGCAGGCTTTCACTTTGTCAATGTGTGTGTGTGTGTGTGTGTGTGTACAGGATGTGGATGTCGATAGACAAGTGTGTCCTTTTTTTTTTTTTTTTTGTAGAGGCATGTTGAACAATTCTTCAAAAAACTCATAAGAAAATGTCAAGACACCAGTGTGCAACATGCTCTGGACACACTGTACTTCCATCTTGTTTATGTATTGTATTTCAGGCTGCACTTAGACTGTGTAATCTAATGCCTTGATCTGATGCATTGGTTGATATGGCAACTGCTCTCTACTTGACTAAAACGATTTTTCTCTGTCCACCTGTTGACATGGGAGAAAAAAGAAAGAAAAAAAAAGATTGGGGAAATAAGAAGGGAAGTGCTGGCGGCATGAAAACCGTCATATGCCAGAATACAAAGCATTTAAAGTGTCACAAAAGCAATATTTTCTCTCTGTCAATAACTCAATACTTACAAGATGAAACCAGTGTCTTGAGGGGGATGTTTGGAGCCCTGACGGGGAATTCATATCCTGTCTGACAGAATGACTGCACTGATCAGTGCTGCTTCTTATTATCCCTTCTCTTTGAGAAAGCTTGATGTATGCCTAAGTGATTCCATGTGGTGCATAGGACAGAGGTCGTATTGGGGATTACGGACAGGAATATTCCGTTTGAATCTGTGTTACAGCAGAGACAGAGCAAGCGGCTAATGACCACTCACACTCCGTTTTCTAGCTTCTGAGATCAGAGGAGAGAAAATACACCAGGCTGCCACTTCTGGGATTGTCTTTGCCTTTCTGGGATCTCTGAGACGAACGGTGGTGGAATCACTGTGGTGCAGCTTTACTTCCCATTCAAAACATGTCAATGGCTTGCTCATGCTGGTCTTGTGCACCATTAGCTTTAGAGAATTAAATTTCTCCTGAGACCATGTTTTATCTTTCTTTTGAATTAAGCTAAATTTGTTTTTAATACTAGAAGCTTTTCAGGATTTGATATAAACAACATTAATTTGATTAAACCAGGATCAGAGTTGATCCAAACTTTTGCACCTCCCAGGTTTTCGTGGCAGAACGTAATTGTTTTGCTTTTTACTGACATGGACAAGCTGATTTTAAAGATCATCTGGAGAGGATTTTCTTCCTTTTTTTTCATTTAAGATTTTAAAGTTTTTAATCCTGACATGAAGCCAGTTGTCAAGAGCTAATATAAACTTTTAATATGAGCCAAATCAGGATCAAGAGTAGCTGTTTGTATTCATTAAAAGGCTCTGAAATATTCATGCAATTGTCTGGTGGTGTGTGTTTGCATGTGCATGCGATGCCACAGAGGCTCAGTGTCATCCTCTCAATGAGGAGCAGGCTTGTAGCTTTTAGGATTTCGCCTTAAACGCTGTAAATCTGAGATTAAGTGCTCCGCCATCAGAGCACAAGGTTTCAACAGAGAAGGCTATTGGAATGCGTCATCAATAATCTCAATAGTCCTTTAAAGCCTTTTTGGTCCTAAATTTTCAGTGTTGTCAATGCCAGTTAAGGTTTTTACCACCCCACTAAACTAAACCACACCACAGCTGTTCTTGTCCAGCACATCTCACTTACTGCTTCTTAATGTCACTCCTCTTGCAGTTTGGACAGGGTTTGTCCCGCTGCTGGCGAGGGGAAAAAGCTGTAAAACTGTAGCTGTGGAGGTGGGTTCCACCTGGTTTGAAGTTCAGGTTTGAAGCACAGATATGAGTGCAGTACAGTGGTGTGTGAGTTTCCTTTGACATTGTCTGACCCTGAATAAGCTAGGCTGTATTCATTATTGATTGGGGTTGATTATTACTTAACCACAGACCTTGATTTAACCGTGGTATTAAATATTGAGTAAAGAGCTCCGTAAATATGGTTCTGCTGGAGAAATATGACTGAATAATGATACTTCTCTGGATGCAGGCCACAGTTTGACACAAACCCTCTAATTAATTTGCATTAAGGCTGTAATGTTTTAGTGGTAACAGCGTTAAAGTCATACCATGATGGTATGATCTCTTTTTTTTATTTTTTTATTTTCATTGCACATGATTTTCTTGTCTACGTAGGTGATTCATAGTAAGCTGGTTCCATTATTCCAATTCCTATAACAACAATTAGTAGCAAATTTGGCTACTTTATTGATTGGCTCAGTGTTGCAAGCAACCCCACGGAGAGTCTGAAGTTCTCTGATGCTTAGCAGTGCTTTCAGAGCAATAAGATTGGCCACTGTTTAATGAGTTGGCGTATAGCTCAGTCTGTAGAGGAACAAAGCAATTTCTTTTGGCTTTGTCTGTTTTTTGTTGTGATGGTGTTGATACATGCAGCCCTTTTCCTTTGCGGCTTAAAGCGATCAGCCAGAACATTAAAACCATTATGTAAGTCCCTCTTAAACTGCTTTGGCCCATTGCATTGTGGAGAAAGAACCTCTGGGGGCATCCTAAGGTGATAACCTCCAAGATGCGTTTCTATTCAACTTTAGGGCCTGCTTTATTACTTTTGCACTAAATAATAATAATAGAAGGAAACTTTCGTAGATCATTTGAAACTGTAACAAAAATAATCTGTTGGATTGTAATCCCTAGAAATCATTTTCTCTTTTTACATTTCCGCTCTATGTAAAACTAACAGAGCGGAAAGAAAAGGTCTGCTCTGGAAAAGAGCAGGGTTGTTTCACGCTACAGGCTATAAGAAAATCCAAGTTTTTGATAGGTTTAGTCATATTTGTACAAAATGCTCTTCTACTTTGTCATCATCTATGATTCAAGGCTCTCAGTCTCTTTGTAGAAATATGGTTTAAGGTGCAACAGGCTGCTATTAATTTCCAGAAGTTTTTCTAATTAAAGGGAAAACATCTGTCAGGTCGTAGCGCTGCAGTCAGTTGTATTCATTCATGATCTGGTACACAAAGAAATACTTTCTTTTTTTCAAAATAAAATATCACTAACTACTGTTTGTCCACAAACTGTTTTCCCAACTGTCTGATACTTCAGCAAATCATTTCCATCAGTCGTCACTTACAACATGCTAACTGAAAGAGCTCTTGTTTCACTCATGAACTCACTTCTTTGATCTTAAAGCTACTATTGACCCTCGGATGTGTGTATTTTCTTTGTACACAGAGCAGGTTAGAGTCTGAAGGTCACTACTAACATTAAATCCGACAGGAGTTAAAGGCCTGCAGGGAATACAGCTGTGCTTATCTTTCTTGTATTTTTTTATTTTATTTTTAATCCTCATCAGGTCGTGCTGTCAATTCTTGGCTCATTCCTGGACTCATCTCCGGCTCACAGTGTATAACTACGCGATTAAGTCTGATCAGCAATGTCTCAGCAAAAAGGTTTGGCCATGCTGTCTGAATTGACGATTCCCTCCTTGAGCTCCCCACAGGGATCCAACTTCCAAATGACCTCACCTCCCTCCTCTAAATGCTGTAATGATCAAAGGAAGAGAAGTCGTCTTAGCCACTCAGCAGAAATCACAAGAGTCCAGAGTTCAGGCCACACAACCGAATAAAGTTCCTTTGAAGTCATGTTATTACATACAGGCTATTTCTAGATGAGGTTTTAGCCATGCATGAACACGAACAAGCAAATCCAGTACATCCCAGACACAGGGTAGGACCGTGCTCTTTTTACTAATGTTATCATGATCTGATACATCAAAGTACATCTGAAGCAACTTCCAGGGTGATACAGTACGATGTTAGGATGTAGAGTACAATGCTTGTGCATAATGTGCTGATAAAAACATTATGATGCTAATGCATCATAAGGCGTGATGCATAACTCATACTTTCGTTTTAATATGTGTTCCATATCGTTATGAATGTCTTGTTTTTCTTCCTTTCTTCTAAATGATCAGTCCAAAAGAAACTGATGAAGATTTTGGTTGTACAGTAATTTAGATTTTATTGTAAAGTAGAACTTCCAAAGATTAAAACAGCATTTTTCCCCCCCCAATCTGTCAAAATACACCTCTGTGCTTTTGTTACCAGAACACTTCTCTCATCTATTGATCTTGTAAGTCCATGGATAGTTCTGTCTGGATCTCAGCTGAAGATACCAGTTCTGTCTCTCAAAGTTGCTGTTTGAAGGTATTCTGCACCACAGGTAGGGCTGAGGTCAGGAGATGATAAGTTTTTCTCTCTTTGTGTCCATAGCAGCCAAAGATTCAAATGGTTTTTTTTTTTTTTTTTTTTTTGCAGTTTTCTTGCATGAAAATGATTTTAGAACAGTTTCTTTTCTTTTCATCATGGCAGGAAATGGTCAGAAACTCTGTATTTTGCAGGGGTGATAAAAGGGTCTTCTCACTCATTCCATTATTCTGGCCCAAAACATGACTCCACCACCATCACAGCCTACTTGGAACATAGTGGCCGTCTAAAAATCCAGAACTCCATCTATCTGAAGCGTTCAGTGTCGCACAGCATTCATCAGTGAAAAATAACTGTTTGACCACTGAAAACATCTCTGTTTCTGAGCATTGGTTAAGGGAGGCTGACACACAGCTTTAAGCACAACTGCAAGCATCTGTATTATCCTGCATGGAGAGGTTCTTGAGATTCCATATAAACCAGCAGCTTCAAATATCTGTTCGCAGCTTATCAGTGGCTTTGTAGCAGCTGCTCTCTTAATATGATGTATTTGCCTGACTAAGACTTTCCTTAATGTGCCTTTTATCTGAAAAATCCTGCTTGCTCTACAAATAACACAACTTTTTCAGCAGTACAGTGACATTACTTACATATTTGAAAAATCTCCGCCATTTTCCTTTCACAAGTTATTGTACATTTCACAAAAACTTTGCACCTTTCATTTGCAGACAGACTTTGAGGACAGCCTATTATGAAGGTACTGAAAAGGTGCTTTTTGTACTTTGCACAACTTAAACCTTTAGATTTGTAAAAAATTTTGCCTTGTTCAAAAATCAACATTTTTTACAAGTCCTTTGATGGAATCAAGACAAGCTCTGATTAAATGACATACTGACTAAACCTTTAACCAGTTCCAGCTGGTTTCCTTCAGTTGCAGGTTTATAACACCTCTGACACATACACAACCAAATCAGGGTATGCTCAGAATTGACCATACAACTTTCTACAATGGTCTAACTACGTCCCGCATGCATATATTTTCACACCTGCAGAGATTATTAAAAGAAAATAGTGGATCTGAACAATAACAAAGGCATGAAAAAAATCTGCAGTACTATGTTTTCTGGTCTTCTTGGGTGTCTCCACATTTATAAACTCCCACTATTCAGGTGAAATATCTCAGTTAGTCAGCTTTGGGCTGTGTAAAGGCATCCACAATATGCAAATACACACCCTCCTATGTCTTTACATTTAAAACTGTCAGCTAACATGTAGCTAGTCATTTACCGTAATGAGCTGAGAGATGTTATTTATTGAAAATGTGTTATCATAATGCTTGTTAATAGAAAAGAAGGCCCTCTGTAAAAGCAAAAATGAACTAAAACAGATCTTAGTGCATTGATGCAAATCCAATAATCTATTTGTCTCTGTCCTGAAAGCTTCAACGCAAAGGCCAAGATATGACCAAACAAGTGTGACCCTTTCATTACACACTGTAACAAGGCCAGACGAGGTAGAATGACTTTCTCTTTATCAACAAGAAAATGGATTAGTTGCCTGGCAGCTCTTCTGCTTTTCACAGGTACAGAGATAAATTAGCCAAAGCAACCTGTTGATGCTCCACAGTTCTCCATCTTGTACTAAACACCGACGATCCTACAAAGACAGCAGAAAAAGGCTGTTGTTTTCATTTCATTTTGCACTTCTTACCATTTTACCTACGTTCTGTCTCCAGAGACGAACTCATTGCCGTGTGAATGTTAAAATTCACATGTTTTCTAATTACTTTCTGTCTCTTGCTGCGTTGCACTTGTTGTCAAAATCTGTAATTCTTTTTTCTTTTCTAGTATTTCATTTAATCGTCCCTCCCTCCTTACAAGGATTAGTTGTGGGGTTGATTGTCCCCGAGGTTTGTTTGTAATGCGAAAACAGTCAGGGGTCTTACTTGGGGGTAAGTTCTGCCGGTATCAGATAATCATAGAATGAACTGCTTAATTTAAGTTTGGTTTTTTTTTTCCCCTCTCTCTATTTTTTCCACCTGCTTCTCGCTTGTGAAATGCCACCAGTTTTTGTTCTGTCTATTTTGGATCAACAGCATGAATAAACATCTTAAGAGTCTTTCTGGAATTGTGCCATAAGCTTTTCCGAAGTGATTTGGGCTTTGTTTAGAAATTCATACAGGATACTCAGAATGATCTTGTTCATTTCTTTTCTTACAGCTTGTGTGTTAGGCAGGCAAAACCCCTTACATGAACTTTAATGCATTCTACACACTTTGACATGATTTTACAGTAGTCTGTAAAGGTCTTAAGGGGGCTTCGCAAAGAGATTTTACAAGATTTTACCCTCCATCTCAGGCCTTCTCTGATAGTCATTATTGTGTTGTTGAAAACTGAGCCAATATTTGCCCTGGGTTATTAACCTTATTGTAATATTCATGAGATCTCAACCTTGCCATGTGTGCCATGGCGTGCAGCCCTTTAGCTGACTTTAAAGATGCAGAATTGCAAAATTAAAACAAATGCACAAACAATTGCAGGGAAGCAAATCCTTTTTTTTAACACGAGGCAACACAAGCTTGTTGTAAGTGGCTTTTCTATTTTCACTTGGTTGTGAGATAATCTAATGTCGGTCACACCGGGGTTAAAAAATCCGATTGTTCTTGCGTAAATCCTGCCAAAGGGTAAAGCCATGTCCTTTAGGGTGGGAAATGGGTTGTGATTTATGAACAGATCATGCAGCCATTCGGTATGGGCTATTATCCTGCATATGATTATCATTATTCTCTTTTGCCTGTTAATCATGGCAATCTCTCAGGGTATGTTGGCAAGGTGATCACATTTAATCTGGCTGTGTAAAGACCACTCCACAGAGGTTGTTTTATCACTTAGAGGAGGAGGCTTGCATTATCCAAATGAAAAACAAGCGAGAGAAGAGGCTGATTTGTCACAGGTTGATTAGACCTTTCTCTGGCACTCTTCTTTGCTCACACAAGAGTTCTTCAAGGGCATGGTGAGACACAGAGCTGCCCAGTGAGCACAAAATCACTGTGTTTTCTTCAAATTCATACAAGCAGAGCTCAAAATCTTCCATGCACTGATTGCTTAACGTTTCGTAAAGGAGCAACATGCGAAATCTTAAATGGAAACGCGTCTTTGCTTTTAGTTAAGCACACAAAATTCTTCTCAGAGCATTACAACAAACAAAGTTGGTCTCTTTTGAAATGAAAAATACTTTTGTAGATGCACTAAAACGAGGAGCTGGAGGCAGCAGACTGAAAGCTATCAAATAAACAACTCTGTTGATGTCAGCATCATATCAAAACAAGAAGCACAGAACAAATGACAGACAAGAGCGAAGGGAGACAGTCTTCAACATTCATTTGTGAATTCCACAGAGCCGTCACCATGTCAGTGGAACACGATCAAATTTGTTTTGACACAGACTTTTATTTAACTTTCACATTTTCTTTGTTGCATTCCACATGATGCTCGTGTTTCTCGTGTGCAGATTTTCTGATTAGCTCAGCTCGTAGGATGAAGACATCATCACACGGTGAAACAGGACAAGTTGCCAGGTTGCATACTGGATAGGGCTCCTCAGCTGTCTTTCCCCCGGGGGGCCCCCACGCTTGCATAATCCATTAAATATATCAAAATGGAGGGGGTCAGTCTTTTCCCTGTAGCAATCACAAGCTCAGCCTCACTAATTAGTCCTTGCCTTTCTTCTCCCACATCATCGTCCTATAAAGCCACGTTCATCCCAATCCTTCCAAGTTTTCTTCAATGTGGCTCATAGGAGACTAAAAAGTGATACAGGTCTAGGTTTTTTCTTTTTATATGTTTGCAAACAGCTTCAACTCTTCCACTGAGCGATGCTTAAGCCAAGTTGCCAAGTTTCTGCAAGTGTTGGACTGCAGCAGATGAGCAAACAAACACTCTATGCTGAAAGATTTCTGAAGTATCACATAATGAGTCATCCAGCTGCCAGTTTTGACTCATGAAGTAAAGCAAATGCTTCTAAAACCATTTTGACATCTGTGGATGATTTGGCTGTCAACAGGAATACAGCTACAGGAAAATGTTGCCGCTCAAGCACAAGAAGATTTTAGTTAAGTCATGGAAATCCTTTGAATACCGTGACTGATGGCTTAATAGTTGTAAAGTAATTGGGAGAAGTTTGCATTTTTACATCATTGTATAGCACTTTTGAACTTTAAAAATGTCATTTAAAGGTAATCAGCACAATGAGAGGTAGCCTATTCAGGGTTTCATCATGGAAAAAAGCAGTTATTCAATTACTGGTAAACCATTCAGAGAGGAATCAATAATATAATAACTGCTTTGTTATTTTCAGTCCTGGTATTTAGCATCCTGTCTGTGACCTTTTCACCCGAATAACCACACAGCGACCCCTGCAGAGAATGGGCAAGGATGATAATATCTTCCCCTGAGGGAAACTTGGACTAAGAGGATATGGGTCGATGCTGACTGGGTGCGGGAGCTTATGAAACTCGTTATGCAGCATCTCCAGCAGTGCTTCCAGATGAGCAGTGCAGCAGCAGGCAGAATTATGGGATGAGCAGAACACTGGGGGCCCTATTATAAAACACGCACTATGCACTGTTACAGTCTGCTTGACAAGCTGCTTTTTTTTTTTTTTATTCTTGTGAATGGTATTTAGAAAATTAGGAATGTATATATGAGTAAGAAGTAAAGGGTGGAAGCAGTGAAGTAGGTAATTTACTGCACTGTATCACTTTGGGTTTGAAAGGATCAAAATATAAAGGCAGTTAATCAAGGATTATTTTGAGGTGCTGTATTTTAGTACACAAACCTTTTAGCTTGTTAGTTTTTTTTTTTTTTTTTAGTTGGAACAGACAAACACAAATTGTTGTTGCAGATTTCTTCCCACCAAATTAATCATCTCACTTCTCATCACTTTGACTTATTTTTGAATAATTTTGACAGCTACAACAGTTAAATTAAGGATCAACAATCTAATCCTGTCACACCGTAGGAATGTGTCACTGACTCAATGTGCCGGCTCATTTACATGAAAAATGGGAGCTGGGTCTCATCTGAAATCCATTCTTCTTCTTCTTCTTCTTTTTTGTTTGTTCATCTTTTTAACTTGACAGAATAAAGCCGTATTGGTTGCTTGTGGCCACATCACTGTGAAAATGTTGCTTTCTGTTGCCTGTCAAATCAGCCCAAAAAGGAGACAGACAGAAAGCAACAATGGCAAAGAGGCCCACACATAGAAGTTACAGCAGAACCAGATGCTGAGACATGCCCAATGGGCAGCAGTGTTTGGCTTTTAATAAACCTTAATATGCGTCGACAGAGAAGAGCACAGAGGCAGTAGCATCTGGTAAGTTTGAAAGTATCTATGAAATGAACTTATAAATAAAGTATTTATTTATGATTTTTCTTTTATAAAAAAAAAACATATATATATACATATATATATATATATATATACACACAAGTATATATGTGGTGGAACAACTTTTAGTTATATGCAATTATTTTCAAGATTTTTGCATCAGTGTTTTAATACTTAGTGTAAAATATTGATTGCATGGTGGGTTTGTGGTTAGCATTGCTGCCTCACAGCACAAAGGTTCCTGGTTTGAACCTTGCTCGTGCCCTGCAGGTACTCTGATTTCCTCCCAGTCCAGCAGCTGTGTATGTTAGGTTAATTGATGCTTCTTATTTCACCCTAGGAGTAACTATGAGCATGGACGGTTATTTGTCTCTCTGTGCTGGCCCTGTGATAGCTTGTCAGCCTGTCCAGAGTCTACCACCTCTTGTCTTATACCAGCTGGATGGGCTCCAGTCCCCCTGCAACTCTCTGAAATCCAGCAGTTATAGAAAACGAATGGACGATGTTAAATAATCAAGATATACTGTGATTATATTGATCAATATTTAGATAGTAATGTACACAGTTACCTATTTTATGTTGAAGCTTTGCTTAAGTTGGCTAAATTACAAAAAGTTGAATAAAATTTTAGTTGAATAAAATGATCTGGATCTATGAATAGAGTTGGAATATTATTCATCACTGTCTTTATAAAACTACATCTTTTACTTCAGGGCTTAAAGCACATTTTGTCCATAATACTTAGTTTCTTTACTGGAAATCTGCCAAAGGTGTATTTATATAACACAACAAAGATAAGCGAGTATCTGAAAACTAGCTGAGACTAACGATCTCCTTTGAAAGAATCATTTCAGCAGCTAATACGTGCCGTGGTGAAGATCTGACTGCACATGAGCATGATTGCAGTATCATAAGACTAAATGATCAAGAGGAGGGAATATTGGAGTGATTAAGCAGCGGAATTCACCACATTTCCTGCAGCGTGATTGGGAGGGCTGCGGCTTTGCTCCCTGGTGTGACCAGCACTCAGGCGAGTTATAGTATGTGGTGGGCTGGTGGTAGGTGGTTGAAGAGGGAGGTGACCTGAGGGTCTCTGTGCAAGAGGATATTTCACTCATTTGTTATGTTCTGCTTCCTCCTCGCTGACGCCATCCCACTTGCCTCGTCATGCTGTTTTCTGCAGCTTGTTCTCATCCTTCTCCCAGCAGGTGCTCTTTTCAGCGTTAATTCTGCTATTGAGTTTCCTCTACCTATCCCCGAAGGCTCCTTTCTTTCCATTGAGACGACAAGGGCTTCTGCTCATGATCCGGGGTTAGTTGTTGAGATAAAAGCCGACCACTTTTTACAATAAGTGCACCCTCTGCACATAATTTTACACACTGTCATTTCTTTGATGTTTGCGCTCTTGTGGAGCTCCACGGTAGGGGTACAAAAAGTATTCACAGAAGAACTGTAATTCTAATTTCCTCAGGTGGGGACCTGGTTCACTGCTTTAATGGGCTGAGCGGGTTTTGTCTGCTGAAAGTGGACAGCCGGTTCCTCTTTCTGTACTAGATTACATTTTGACATTGTCGAGGGAGCAGCATGCGAGTCAGTCACCTCAAATGTTAGCTGTTGGAGTTGTCAGGTTAAGCTTCGAGAGACTGTAGCTCCATTATTTGAAGATTGCTGTTGGGATTGCCAAGCTACCATCCATCCGTTTTCTTAACCGCTTAGTCCAATTCAGAGTTGTGAGAAGCTATCCCAGCTATCGCTGGGAGAGAGGCAGGGTACACCCTGGACAGGTCGCCAGTCCATTTCAGGGCCAACACACAGAGTCAGACACATACACACACACACACACACCCTCAGGGACAATTTATAGTAGCCAATTAATCTAACATGCATGCCTTTGGACGGTGGGAGGAAGCCGCAGTACCCGGAGAGAACCCAGGCATACACAGGGAGAGCATGCAAACTCCACACAGAAAGGCCACCGTTCAAACCTCCCCCCAGCCGAGGCTCGAACCAGCAACTTTCTTGCTGCAGCTAACCACTATGCCTCTGTGCACCCCCTGATTCTCAAGGAAACAAACAAAAGAGTGTGTCCTTGAAAAATGTACAAAATCCCAGCAAGTCTGCCAAGTGTTCTTAAGAAAAGCTGTGTTGGCACATGCTGGTGTTCAGGTGAAGAAGGAGCTGGACAAAACATACTTAATATGCACAGCTAACGTACAGCTCACATCATCTATCAGCCTTGAGTGAAGAGATGTTTAACAAGTAAAAAAAAGTTCTACAATTTACACCCCCGCACCAAACTCCCTGTGAATTCTGAATGAGTACAAAATGCACAAATCCATCACCTGTTTCAACTCAAAAGACCTTCATTCATGTTCTTGTTTTCTTTTAATCATAGAATTGGGCTGTTTGCTGTGGATTAGGAAATAACAATGCTGTTTGATCGAGCTATTACATATTTACAAAAATACAAAGCATTAAAGCCTTAGTCTTCTTATTTATTCATTCAACAGCATTAGGATTAGGATCAGTCAATAAAAATATCCTTTAATATAAAAAGTTATACGTACTGCTTTGAGGCTTTCTTCTGCTTTTCCAGTCAAACAGTGGACTTGATAAAACTCATGGACTTTTACAAATCAGTACTTGTATAAACTAAATCAGAATGACGAATAATCTTAACCCTGAGCAGCTAAGGTTAAAATGTGAGCAGTACAAACTCTACAATTCAAACAATAATACAAAATAAATATAGAAATAAAATAAGAATTCAGAAAGTCAAGGAGATCATTATATCTATAAAGTTTCCCTTGGCAGAGAAAATTTGCTCAGCAGAACACAGCATCCAGACCATCATTCTGCTTGCCTAAATGCTGGACAAGACAAAAAAAATAAAAAAATAAAATAAAATGTGAGGACTTTTAATAGCTTTAAACGTATCCATAGCAGAAGGAAGAATCGAAGCCATGGAAATACCCTCTAAACACTTGCGTGTAGTGACTTAATGAAAAGCTACAGATTAGTTTGTGCAGAAATCTTGTTTGTGGTGGATCTCATTAGAAATGTACTTACATCTTCCAATCCAAGTGATAATCCTTAAGCCACAAATGAAAGTGTTCACAAACACTAAGACGCTCTGCAATCGGAAAAACTCAATAGTGCAACAGTCACGACTTTCTTCTTAAAATGGTTTTACGCCCATCAAGTAATAGAGCTAATGGTAGTTGGCTTGCTTACTCACTGGTTTATGAAAGAGTAACATGCCGACCAGTGCTGCTACATATATACAGTACACTGGTAGGCAATCCCTTCGATGGACTGGTGACCTGTCCAGGGTGTACCCTGCCTCTCGCCCAATGAGTGCTGGGATTGGCTCCAGCTTCCCCACAACCCTTCATTGGACTAAGCGGTTAATAAGATGGATGGATGGATGGATGGATGGATGGATGGATATGGATAGATGGATAGATGGTAGGCAGGCAATCATGAAAATAGATGAAAGCCGAGCCAGTTTGCTTCTCCTAATTGTTAAAATCACCAGCATGGTAAGTTACCACAAGCAAGTAATTATCACAAGTATAACAGTTGGAGCTCGAGTAGGCCTCATACATTTTGTATCCACTGTTACCCAGTCGAAAGGCTTTATTCTTGGATTAAGCCTTTTGATTTTACAGTCAATCACTTTATATTTTTTACTTCCTGCCACACCGTTTTGACATATTTATTACCTCCTTAGTGCTCATAGTTGCTATTAGAAGTTTTTTAAAGCTCTCTCATCTTCTTTGCAATAATTTTTAGGCCAATTAAGGAGCCTCTGGGCATAATCTTAAAATGTTCTGAGACTTCTCAATTAAAGTTAGAGAAAATTAAAAACAAGAAGGGAAATGAGTTCTCATTATAAGGCTTGGTTTTCAAGACTTTAACTAATCTTAGTTTAACTCTGGAGGCATCTTGCTGTGGGGAAGTGACCATCACTAAAGTCTCACTGCAAGAAAATTTGAACCTCAGGTTGGAGCTTTTGGTGTTGACGCTGCATGCTTGTCCTGTACCTGTGAGGGTTTCCTCCCACAGTCCAGCAGCATGGATGCAAGGTTAGCTGATAACTCAATCTATCTCAGGTATGAACTGTCTATAAATGGCTGGTTGTAAATACACTTTAATGATGTGTTCATTGCCTCTCTTGGTAGTGTCCTGTCTATTGCCCAGTGGCAGCTTAGCTAGACTTCCCATCACCCTGAGAAGAAAAGAGAATTTGATTTTTCTTTTCTCAGTAGTCCAGGGTTTGTTTTAATATGTCTGGTTGCAAAACGTTTGTTGTAATGAAACGTTACGTTACGTTGTAATGAAACATGTCAATGTCTAAATTGACTGCAGTACTGTAGATGTGAGAGAAGTTAGTTGAAAGGGAAATGATCTCAGGGTTTCAGATAAAACCTGGAAAATTTACAAGCAATAATGTATTTCCACAAACACTGGTGTCCTTAACAGATGAAATGTCTTCAATAATGCCAAAGTTTTGTTTGCTCATTTTTCTTTTTCTTATATCTAATCCACTAACACAGCTTTCACTAACAAGCAATCACTTGTATACAAGTTCATTCATGAAACAGAATAGTGCCAAACACGAAAGGACTCACATCCACCTGCCCACTTAAGTCAAGAGTTATCTCAGTTCTTAACCAAAAGTGCCTCTCCATGGCTTTGTGCTCTTAAGAGGAAACTCTTTTGTGAAGGAACTTTTAGTGGTATTTAGTTGGACATTGAGTGGTGAGATAAGATCTGTCGTGAACATGGCCCCAGGATGTTGTGAAGCGCCTGCGCTGTGATTTCATGACACCAGGACAGGTTTATGCACAGGAGGCCAGAGGGTTAGAGGGCCTAAGGAGATAAGAGTTGGTAGCACAAGGGACAACAGCTACAGTATGTGGCCATGAGTGTCAAAGCCATTAGCCAGCAGCTTATCGCCTCTGCTCTCCTGTGATTAGCCCAGTTGCCTTTCCTCCATTTTTTTTTCCCTGTAGGTCTTTAGAAACACAGCAGCCTTGCACTTTCTTCCCAAATGCAGAAGGCAGAAAACAGAGCGGGTTAGAAAGAGAGAGTCTCAGAATGATCTTGATCTGTTTATGTGTTGATGTAAACTAAAGGTTATCTAACTGTTTATGACTTTTGTGCTTGTGTTAATGCTATTTGGAGAAAAATGTAGATTGCGGTTTTTGCCCAGGATGACTTCAATACCGAAGGAAGGGTCGTTATTCAGTTTTTCTCTCATAAACACATACATATTCATAGATTTATATTTGGCCTTCATTTATGCACATATAATCTAGTTAGCTTTGCAAAAATATGTTTGTTTGTCTGCTGATATTTAGAGGCGAGAGGCGTTAATGTGCAGCTTAAAGGGAACATAAGAGAGGAACATAACCATACATGCAGCTGTTGCAGAAATCATACAGTTCTTTTACTGGATTTATGTAATTTTTTTTTTTCTTTTACAATGCTCTTAACGATGCATCACATTCACACATGCTGAAACATAAAACTGAAGACGAAAAATAAACATGATTCTCAGCAATCCCTCCATGCATAACAGTCAGGAATTATGATGACAAGTGAATATGTGCTTATGCACCAATATGTTTATTTGCTGCAGAGCTGAACAAATGATGTACAATAATGGGCGATTGTGTAAGCATTTGTGAAGAAAGAATCACTTACATGAGTGCATATATCTTCATGGGACGATGATGTGCTTCCGATTTACTCTTCTGACTACATGGATGTGTGTGTGAGTATGTGGGTTTTGCTCCTGGATAAGAAAGTGACCACTTTGACATCTTGTGACTATGAATCATTGCCTTGCTTTGCCTTGACACAATAATAAGAAGGGCTATTTAGAAATTAAAAACACCGCAAACCCCCCACCCCATTGCTCCTTCGGTTCCTCCTCATTCACTGGACTCCACTATGATGTGGCTGAACACAACAAGGTCTGAGGAGCTGGCTGCCTATGGCTCATCCCATTCTCTATCTAGGTATTGATCACTTTGCTAATCATTTAGATGGCTAGATTTATTAGGATTAAACTGTCAACAGCAAGTCCCCGCAGTATACAAACAAAGCGGTGGATGTTCACTTAGAAATGCATGTTCCTGCCCTCTCATGTGGGGAAAAAAACCCTTAGATGACTAACATGGAAGAAGGAAGCAAACATTTACTGTAGTGGGAGTAGGATGATTGTGAAATGATAACAGATAATACCAAAATTAAAATGTATGATGTTTCTCTTTTCAAGATGGTCAGTTTCAGGCTCTAATCGCTCCTCATAATATGGACATTTATTGGTATTCCTTAGTGTCACGTTTTCAGTATGGTCATTTAGATGGAAAATTTTTATCTTTAGAACTGAATATGTAAGTAAATGTATTCATTCTGAGCAAACATGCATGACCACTGAGCACAGCTAAAGTCCCACGGCTGAATTTAGGCAGATCTTCATACTTTGGTGCTCCATAACAAAAGCTAATTCAGCATCCATGTTGCATCCTGACTCTTTTCTGTGTTATCTTCAACTAGTAAAGGTTAGTTCATTTTGACTCAAGTCTTAGCTCTTGCATAGTCAGTGGGAAATACTCACTGGGTATGCCAATGTGTATTCTCAAACTTGAGATGGTGCAGGGCAGTATCAGCTCCAGGAATCTATAGAATAAATGTCAGTGTGCCATCAATAGGAGTCTGAACCAGAGTTTTAAGGTCAGAAACAAGTAGTGTTGCTTAAAAATGACTGTTTTGAGGTTCAGGTGGTCCTAAAACAATCAGGACCCCAAATAAGATCAGAACGTTGACATTAATGCATTAATGCAAAGTGGAACTATTATGTGCATTTCAGGCTAATTTATTTTTATTTCTGAGACCAGAAGGGCTGGGATTGATCGAGTTATTGTCACAAATCGCTTTATTTACTTCAGACCGACCCTCTCCGTAGGCTGTCAGATCAGCCTGTGGGCAAAACGAGTGGATTGAGACTCTTCCGCATTAAGCCCCACCCCCCACCACTGCACTACATCGGGAGCACGCACCGCAACTGCTTTCGCCATCATTGTAACATCTCATAAACAGAAGGATTAGGCTCATATGAACTCAATAAAAAAAACAAAATACAATGTCAACACATAGCATACAGCCCTACATGTTGGAACCTGAATCAGACCCTGAAAACAAAGTGGAAAACAGCAACCCACAGCAACGAATGCAGCAGGATGTCTCTCTTTGGTAAACTCACCAGCCATCGTTGGAAATAACTTTATCCCACGTTTTCCACCCACCTGATGTATTTGTACATGCCCTTGTTAACCAGTAGAAGGTAACCAATCACCGAACCTTATACCCCGGGACGTCACAAGGATTTCCAAGTAGAAAAAACTCTCTAAAACAACGCGTTTTTCGTCGCCATGGAAACCGAACGGACAGCGTGCTGGAACTCAAACTCAAACTCAAACATGCGTTCAGATGATAAAAAACAGTGCCATTCACATGTCTGATGAGGATTCAACACTGTAACACTGTAGAAAGCTCAGAAAACTACAAATACCATAATAGCACCCCTTTAAATGTTGAAGGAACAGCTTATTTTGACCAGACTGGAATGTGTCGAAGAAAAAGTTGGGAGCTTTTTTATCTGTTTGGTATGTTTCTCTGTTTACCTCTAGTGGTTTATTTTATCAGTTTGTCTGTGTTACATCTCCCTCAGATGGTGTGTTCAAATAGTCACAGGGCTCCAGTCTAACTTTTAGTATTGGCTCCACTGGTACACTAAATTTTAAAATTCACTCTCAGGAGCTCATTTTAACACATTTTAAGGATTTCTTTTTGATTACCCTCAGACACTGATGACTATTGAAGTCATTGGCAAAAAGAATGAAGTTTGTTTGTCTTTATTTGAAGCATGAATGTAAAAATGAAAATCACGATAAAATAAAAAACTTAGAGCTAGCTTCACTGAACTGAATGAAAGTAGACATTTTAAACTCTGAAATGTCTAATGAGGCTGTGCTGCTTCTGGCAGATTTGCCTCCTCTGGATTTACATTTAATCTTTTTCATGATAATAATTATCTACTTGGACTTTAATTTTGGGAAAGGCAGCTCCTCTTTGGCGATGCTATATGCCATATTTTTGGCAGCTCAAACAGCCAGAAACACCCAGGAGTTTGTTATTCTATTTTGTTTGTTTTTAAATACACAATAGCCTCTCATATTAGCAGCTTTTTCAACCTCGTATATATTAATTTCCAACGGATCTTCTCCAGGACAGCCTCCTGGTGCAGACCAAACACACAGACTGAGTGTGATGTAGGCTTTTCTCCTTTTCCGGTAAGATTTGCCATCCAAAGTCACACAGATAAAAGACTGCAATGGTCAAAATGCATTCAATTCTCATTCAGCTTATCTGGTTTACTTTGCACAGGTGCTGTGAAAAAAATCTTAAATTAGTGAGGTAATAGATAATAGATAACCACATATCAGCAAATTTCACAATATTCCTTTATTTATTTATTTTATTTATTAATTATTCATTTTTACTTCTTTTAATTTTGTTTTCTTTTTCTTTTTATTCATTTAAATATTTTATTTTATTTTATTTTATTTTTTATTTTTTTAGTTCTTTGATAACTTTTAAAACCATAATATTCCACGTTTTACAATTCACAGTACTGGATGTCTGATGTGCGTTTTCAGAGTACTGTACCATTGCCTTGTCTGTCAGTTTAGGCATTAGTATGCATGTGAAATACACAGGTAGTATTCAGTTTATGTGACAGTATGCTTCTTTGATATGTGGGATGCACTGAATCAAGTCATTTTAAAGTTAAATATTGCATGTTTACATGACCTTGTGTCCACATTTGCAAAATGACAGAAAATAATGCCATATAAATACAATTTTATATGCTTCATCTGGGTTTTTAAGTAAATTTCAATTGAGCTTTAGTCATGCAAGAGATGCACTTGAGCAACGTGCAATTAATATAGCATATAATACACTTATAATTAACTGCTAGTGGTTTTACAGTCAGCTCTATCCCAATAAAATTCCATAGTAGTAGTCCAAGGTATGCTGAATTGATGAGTCATTTGCAGTTTTTTGTGCTACACATGTGCATTAACCATAGGTATGCCATCCTGATGGGTATGCCAAACCATCAGGACACTGTTCTTAATGTCTAACCAGTGCACAACCCAGTGTACAGTTGTGGATCAGAGCCAATCAGAGGTAAAAAAAATCTGACCCTTCTCTTGGCTTTTTTTTTCCACAATGTTATTCCTCTGAATTGGGTAAGGAGGGAATGAACACCAAATATGCAGAAAGACATTCAGAGATAATAAAAGTCCTTCACCTAGATCTGTGAAAAGGTAGGCACACTGGTGTGACCAAGATGAAAAATAGCCTCAGAGTACTGAAATAGTCATATCAGTGGTTATAAAAAGACATTACCTGTGTCCATGTGGGATTTTATTTAGGTTTATAGTAGAATATCAGCTACAGTTTTTTGCTCATCTTACTCTGTTTTTCTTTATTTGGGATTTTAGAGATGCAAGAATCAAGAAAAGTGTTTTTTTTAGAACAGAAATGAGAAAATATTGTCACTTTGCTGTTTTAAAGTCAGGATGTGGCGCTGGTGAAGGACCCAAGCGCAGGCTGACTGAGGGAACCAAAGAAATACTTGTTCCTACATTCTTCTGTAAATCTGTTAATGCGGACTCTCAAGTGCATTTCTACAAAAGTCAAACTATACCTGCTGTGAAAATTTGTGTCAACTCAGGCAGTTGCTGGTTTTAGCATTGGGAACACCCACACAGGTGTTTTTCCTCATTCTGGCTGATTAAACTTTTGTTTGAAGACAAGTGCAGACAGATCCTGATAGGAACGCAGTCATCTGTTCTGTGGATCGACATAATGATGAAGTTGTAATAAGTGCAGCTCAATCAGCCATAAGAACACTGAAAAGATAAAGGGAGCTGTGTCAGTCACAGTCTTTGTGCGCCCCCACAGTCTTTAGAGAAGCTCTAATCATCCAACTTCTTTGAGAACACCTGTGTGGGGTTGGTGTGGGTGTGCGAGGACTTTAAATGAAATTTCCATTTTTAATCAGTCCATTTAGTCAATCCATTGTTGAAATATAACACCTCTGCTCCACAAGCTGCCGCTCAAACACCTGTTTTGTATTTTTGTTTAAGGTGTTATGGTAAACAACGCAAGCCACATGTTAGTAAAACTAATTCCCTTTTTTGTTGTTTCTGCTGCAAATACAGGTAGACTTTTTTTTTTTTTTTAGTTTTTCTGCATGTAATATTTAAAGCATAAAATGAGAAAAAGACTTCAATGATGTGGTTAAATTACAGATAAAGACAGCAAAAAATTAAAAAAGCTTTGATAGCATTAACGTTTTAAAATGACTGACATGCAAAACACTCTGCCTTTTCTTTTACTTATAACTAATACTAAATGTCAGAGACTGAACATTATCATTTTTATGCACTGAGATTATTTGATGAAAAGCAGCAGTATTCAGCTTTTAGTATTTTAAACTTTTATTCCTTACCAGATCTTTACAGTGGTAAGTTTAAAGTGCATAGCTCTACATGACTTTACAACAGATTATTCTGATCTAGGTTTAATACTTTACACTGTAAACCAATGATCTTATGTCTGTTGCTTTTCATTTACTGTGTCCATTCTTCTCAAACAAAAATATCATGTTAAGACATATAAATGACAGACAGAAAAAATGCATCACTGTGCAGGCACTTCAGCATAAATGTTATTGGCCACTTGAATGGCAAATTGATCCATGAGTGAAATCCTCATCTAGATTTCATATTTATTGACAGTAAGTATTACGAGAGAGGAGGGAATATAGGTTATGTGTTGACGGTTTCCTCTGTCACAAATACAGAATAGCAAAGATGCAAAATGACAAAGCTTTAGTAAAAATAGCAATTCTTCAGCCTTGAGTGATTTGTTCTGCTATTTTAAGCATCATATTGTATATTGACGTATGAAAAACATACCTCAGTCCTTTAAGCTCTATTTCTATCTATCTTTGTATTCTTTTCTGTTTTATCCTTCCTTCCTTACATCTCTGCCTTTGACTGAGTTCTACTTGGAGCAAAATCAGGCCTTTAGGTACTGCATCCCCCTCTGTAAGTGTGGGTGGGGGGGCTGAGATCAATCACTGTGTTGTAATGCTGTGCTTTAGCATACAAAGAGTGCTTTAAGGTTGGTTCAGTCTATAGGGAAATCATGCGAGAGCTATTTTTAAAACTTATATCTGATGTTCTCTTCTTTTATGGCCAGTGTCGTTTTCATCAGACATAATACACTCAACTCAGCTGGAGAAATAAAAGTTAACCTTTTGAATGTCTTTATTATCATCATCCGTCAACAGCCAGCAGATTTTAAGCAGCAGCGGTGGGCTCTAACATGCCGTGAGTCAATACCTGTCTCGTGTTTATTCCTGAAGTCCTGGCAACTCTTCTGGATTCAAAAATGATGACATTTATCTTAGTTCTGACCTTTCTCAACATGGCCAGTGAATCAGATCATTACACTTCAAATCCCTGCTGCCTCCATGCTGATAAATTACTTTCCCAAAATGGAATTGTCATCCTCCTCAATGCCAAGGTGTTTCCTGCTTATGAAAAAGTGAATGGGACATGTTCTAGATGTTAAAGCCTCTGAGCTTCCAGAGAAATTCACCCCAAGAGTAATAAAGCTATCTAACCAGGAGGAATGAGCGTGCTTTCTTTCTTTTCCTTCTTCATCTTCTGTTTTTTTTTCCTTTTTTCTTTTTTGGGGCAAAGGATCTAATCTAATATTTCACACTGTTTTCACTTATGTTCAATTGGGGGATTTGGTATATTTAGTGTTGACATCTTGCCATATGAATGCCAGCTTTACATTACATTTGGGTCTCTCTGGCAGGATGAACTTCTAACATGCCAATTACACAAAGCATTGGATAGACGGCTGTCTCTTCTCTATAGATTTCCTGCTGCTGTGTGGGCCTTGGATTGATCACATCCTGCAGTTACTTGGAAACGGAAGCAGGACCAGGGATGCTGACAGACAGATAGCATTAAACAAACATACACGCATGCAAAACCCTGCATATACACACACACACAGACACACTGCCTGTTAGGATTTGTATACATTGATTTTAAAGGTTATGTTTTTACAAGGAGAACCATACCCTGTGGCATCTCTGTTGATGTCCACCTGTGCACATACAGCCATAGGCATACTAATTAGAAACCTGGAGCTTTTTGCCTCAACTTCAGTCTACCATATCATTTATTCTTTCAGACCCCCAGGCGTTGCCTCAGATGGCAGCTACAACCTTGTCCTGCCACGCAGGCATCTGCAGAAGGACTTGTGTTTATGGAAGACATGTTGAACGTTTCTTTGCTGGTCCATTGGCCGTGCACATGTGGCGTCTGCACATGTGCTGATAATGCTAACTGTCCCACCGTGACTCAGTCTGCCGCAAGGTGAAAGGCAGGGCAGGCAGACTGTTTAGAAGCCACAACATCATAAGCAATTATCAGTGTTATCATCATTAATGGCACAACTGAGTCATTCAGCACTCCTCTCTAAGATGGACTGATATTTTATTTTCTCCTTTCCAATTCATTCTTAATTATTTGTAACGTGGCAGAGCAACAATTCATTATTTGCTTCAAAAGCCATTATCAGGAGTCACAGTCAGGATTCATTATCGGGGGGGGCGGGGGGGGGGGGGGGGGGGGGGGGGGGGGGATACAGAACTGTGTCACTGAACTCTGACTAACAAAAGCGAGACAGGAAAATAATTGAGGCCACTAACCGGGTATTCTTGGGTCTGGCCAGCTCTGAATGATACTCTCACAATGGTTGAATGTCAGACTTAAAGATCCTCTCAGCTGAGGTCTCTGTCTAAAAGCCGTTAGCTTCTCACAAGACTGTCTTATAAAGGATGGTTCCTTTACTAAATCTGGCCTGTATTATATTACAGAGTATTTCCTTCCATCCTAAGATAATTTGTTCAGCTGTAAAAGCAGTGAGTAACTCTCTTATGTAGGCCTGTGAATTGCACAATAATTCATCTGGCTTGCAGAGTAATCAGAAAATGTCTCCTCATCACAAAAAAAAAGGCTTCAGTGCGAGACACACTCAAAAGGAATAGCCTCTTCAAGGATGCCCTCAAAAAAATCCATCCTCAATTTAATTTTCCTGTGTGATTTTTGGCATATCATTGTCCAAAACACCATAATTGATGCCGGTCAAGCTCATAATTATAGCTTTGCGCTATAAGGTTGATTTGAACTATTTAACTGCATCCGTGCGAGTACAGGGCTGTTGCTGATGGAGCTGCCTCAATTCTTGTGGATTCTCTTTTCCAATGCCCCCATGTAGGGGTTAACATAATTGGAAGCAAGGCAAGCAACCTTATTGTGTGCCTCTGCCGCTGATAGAATCCTGAAAAATACCCGCATTAAAATCCCTTCTGTGTGAGAGAGCTAAAAATGGTTCAGAGGAAAAGCATCAGAGCTTAGTGACAGATAGAGTTGTAACACTTAAGGATTTATAGTCATCCAACAAGAGACCATATAGAGCCACATTGTAACAGTCAGGGTACAGGGAACACGGAGTCGTAGCACGTTTAGCCATTGTATGAGTGTCATTCCAAGTGAGGACAATGGCTTCATCAGCTTTAAGGTTAGGGTTTGTTCTGTTTTCTCTCAATAATAAAGACATTTTTACCTTTAGAATTACCATGCTTTCAAGATCTTTCTCCATTTATTTTTCTCCAAAGACCTGTTGACTGAAACAACATTTATTCTTCAAGGTTAAGCACACTTTGAGTCACTGTCTTACTGAGAAAAGCGTACAACACTAGTAGGTCTTTCAGTTTTGCTGCATTTACCATCAAACAATGTCTCAATATTTTCACTAGGAAAAAATATATCGTCATCATTGTCCAGGTGATTTCTTTTTATTTGTGGAGGACATTGAAGTGGGCCTGACTCGAGACCCTCCTCACATCCTATTGTTCACTATGTATCCCTGAAGTTCAATTACCGACCGTCACAAACTGCTGAGCACAAATGATTACAGCTGCTGCAACAAGTGTACAGTAAAGCCAACATCTTCAGCACTGCGAATGTTTTTTTTTTTCAATAGATAAGCACTATTAGGATCATAGGAAACTCATCACCGCTTCACCTGAAGGTGTTTTTATTTTTATTCATATTTAAGGTCTGCCGGAGAAACAAAAAATATGTTGACTGTGCTGGGACAGCAGAGTTCAGTCTGAAGAGTTCTTTTTTATGAACTAGATATGTTAAATATTGGCCTATTTACCAATATCCAATATACTGAACTTTGTCCAACTTTTTGGTTGTGACACCAATATTTTTTTGTGGTGATTTGTGCAAATGAACAAAAATATCTTGAAAAATCTAAATGACATCTCTTATATTTTGACCTTTTGAGTTAGAGTAGACTCAGATGAAGAGTTTCATATGTAATATGTGCATGTTATGTAAAGATTTGGTCATTAAAAAAGTAAAAATCCATACAGATCATTTCCAACATTTTAATGCTGACAATAGCCAATATTGGTATGTCAGTAACATCGGACATCTCTATTCTTAACGTTTAAGGAGAAAAATAAAAAACCACACTTCCTCATGTGAGCATTAAAATCAAGTATCACCAGCATGTTCACTGATCTTTTCTCATTCCCAGATTTAACACAGAGATGATTCACCAGTTTGAAGCTGCCAGGAAATGGTCAGTACAGAGCTATTTGGCTGTCCATAACCATGTGTTTCCTGTAAAAACAGAAGCTCCAGTACTCGTCAGCCCCCGCCTGAAAACCTCGACCTGCTCTCACTGGTCACTTCCAGCAATCATCACCTACCATTTCATTTCAGCTCTACTTGTTTTCAATGCGAGTAAAGTCCAACTGTGGATGTGAAGAAGAGAATCAGAGGCTTCTGCTGCAATTTATTAAGACAATTAAGCCAAAAAAAAAATCATGATTGTCACGCCAACAAAGACATTAAAGCTTGTTCTGACTTTCACAAAGCAAAGGAGCCACTACACGACACACTGCTGTTAATATACTGTTTCCTTCAGACAAAACACGGAGCAAAAGCTGTTGGTTGATTGCAGTATTTAGTTTGTGGCTTTAATGTCAGTGACGAGGATGGAATATATGCACAGAGTCGGTCATGCTGAGAAAATTACTGTCATTGGGATAACATATCATGTCTCATTGTATTCCTTGCATGATATAACACACATAAAGTTTATATATATATATATATACATACATATATATATATGCATATTGCAAAAAATATTGCAAAAAATGTCAGTAAATGGCAAATTTATACATTACTATTTGTGTCATGTTTTGTATATATATATATATATATATATATATGTATGTATGTATGTATGTATGTATGTATATATAAACTTTATGTGTGTTATATCATGCTTATATCATATCATGCTTATATATATATATATATATATATATATATATATATATATATATATATATATATATATATATATATACATATATATATATATATATATATATATATATATATATATAACATATATATATAACATATATAAGCATGATATGATATAAGCATGATATAACACACATAAAGTTTATATATACATACATACATACATACATATATATATATATATATATATATATATATATATATATATATATATATATATATATATATATATATATATATATATATACACAAAACATGACACAAATAGTAATGTATAAATTTGCCATTTACTGACATTTTTTGCAAAAGCAATGTATTGTATTGATGTATTGACAATTTCATGGATGGCTTCTACTGACGAGGGTTCAGGCTTGTTTGAACGAGTCTGTCAACTCAAACCTTTTCCTTCCCGAAGCCCCAAGTCTGGAAATTTAGGATTTCTGAAATGAAAGTACAAAACATTTCGACATCTTCTAAAATGCTGGAAGCAGTACTGCTGCAAAGGGTTAAATGAAACTCTGCCGTGCTACTAAGAATCAAAAATAACAAAAATATGTATGAAGCAAGTATTTATTTATTTATTCACATGAGACCAGGGACTGACGCATGTAGCGAAACACAGCATGTGGAAACACTTTAACATTAAATTAGACTTCGTGGGGAATTCAACACTCACATCCTGTCTGCAGGCAGTTTTGCATACAAAGTGGTTACCACCTAGTTTGGCAATGTGTAAGTCTTTGAAGTCAGCAGAGCATCTGGTTATCCCCCCTTAGCCCAACATGGCCTCTCCCTGGATTTGCCTACATGTGATAAAAAGGCTACGCTGTTGTGGGTAAAAAGCACAGCTAGACCCAACTGAGCTCCCTCAGATAGGTACAGAGAGGAATCACAGGGAGGTGTTTAATCACTCTCTCAAATCTCTCCACTCTCGTTAGTCCAGTAAAGCTGGTGTAGGAGGACAGTGGGCAGCGGAAATGAATTGCATCAACACTGGAAAGGCGGAAAACAAGCAGATGATTTACATCGATTTGTTTTTAAAAAGTTGCGAAATGGTAAAACTTCAGCTGAACAAAACTCATCCTGCTAAATGAATTACAGCTAATTTGTAGCTTTGCTAAGCAGTTCGAAGTGAAACACTTGCTATTTAAAGGGTACATGATAGACCATAACAACAATATGCAAATAAGGGATTTAGCTGAAAGGTTAATGAAAGAAAAACAAGCATGTAATTCTTGGAAGGATACACCAGATTTTACTGCAAGAAATAAACGGTTGTGAATTTCTGTTCTACTAATCTTGGGCTTTGACTTTAAGATCAATAAAGCCAATCAACAAAGGAGAGAGGTTTTAATGACATTAGCAAAGCAATCGGTAGCAAAAATCAGAGACCAACAGATCCTTGCTTTAATCGATCTGCGGACAGAGTGCTACCCATTGAATTTAACTTCCCGGTAATTGTAGTGAAGAGGAAAAACCCGCTCAGGTGATGAGAAACTACTGGAATGCAACTGCTATAAGCTATGTTACATGTAACAATGTTTTGGTTTTTTTAATTATATGTAGGAGCACATTGTTTGATTCTCAAACAGAAAAGAGAACGATGCCATTAATGCACAATTCTTTTTGTAGAAATGGAGCAAACTAATCCTGCCTTTTTGTACAATGTGCTCAGTTCGGGTTTGTTCAGTTAATTGTGTGAAAAGCTGCATATGAGTCTTTTGTCCTCACTTGATTAGCTAAATCAAAGTCAGGCTGAAAATGTAATCTTAATGGCTTGCATGATTGTATATATTTAGTGCTTTTAAAATAAATAATATCCTTTTACTGTTCATTATGCAGCACTTTAAAACTTCACTTCTCCTGCTGCATTGAATGTACCTCAGAGGCAGGAGGCTGAAACAGAGTGTTTCCGTTTTAACATCAAAATAACCGTTTACAATGCATGTGACTTTTCTGAGACACTGAATCAAACTTTCTTTGAAGGGATTTTGGATTAAAAGACAGACTGGGCTTAAACCTTTAACTTCCTGTTTGACCATTTGGAAGAGCAAATTTTCCAGAGACTATAATGAAAACGTTTGTGGAAATAAGCCTGTCTGAGCTTCTCCACAACATTTTGGGGTATCAAAAGTCAGCGTTTGTCATCCCTGTTTCACATTTTCATCATTTTCTTTAATAATATCCTTTATATCAACCATTCATTTAAAATAAGTTGGTTATTTTTACGACACAAAAGAAAAAAGGGAACATAATCTCTGCAAAGATTAATTAAAAAATAAATTATGAATTAATTAATTAATTGATAGTACCACTCACTTCAGTTAGGTCATAGGATTACTATCTTAATTTAGTGTGGCCTTGTGTTTTGTTTTTTTCTTTCTTCATTTTTTTAAGGTTTTTTTGTATGCTTTTAATACAGAAATTTCATTGTCCAACCAGGAAATCAATCATATTTTATATATGACTGGCGAAAGTATCGTCTTTAAGACATAGCATCGAACAGCACTTTTGCCTGCGCACTCAGGCAGTTTTATATTATTAAATGCAGCATTTATTGATAAAAATTTTGCTTTCTTGGGTGACATATGTGAAAATCCATATTTTGAGGTTGGGAGTTCTGAGTCACCACCAGACCAAAACCTTTACAAAACAGTTCTGGCACTTGTTTAGGCTCTACCTGAGTTATAAAGTAGATGTTTAATGGACGTTGTCGTGCTTGTGTGCCTTTTGGAAGTAACTTCAGCGAACTAAACATCACCTGATTGTCTTCCACCACTCCCATCTCTGAGCCTGATCTACTAGGGCACGCCCAGTTTCCTTTTTTTTTTTTTTTTTTTAATCTGTCCTGTCCAGCATCTCAGCATATAGAACAGCAATCTGCGTACCATATTTTTGCCAGACAGATTTGCTCTGTCAAGGGAGACATCTCATGTATATAGCTGCCCTTGATAATCTGAATATTTTTATTATTATGATAATTATTTTATTTTATTTATTTATTAATTTATTTTTTTTCCTTTTATCATTTTGCAATCATCGTCAGTCTTGATATGGCCGAGCTGGACCTGGCAGGGAAAGAAGAAAAAAAAGAGGAAATGAAAGGAGGAAAAAGAGAGACAGAAAAGAAAGGCGTGTCTAAGCTGCTAAAGTTACAGTATTTGCAAAACAATATAAAGTACTGAAAAAATACAACAAGACAAAAGTAGGATAGTGACAACATTCAAAAACAGACAAAAAAAATGAAAAATAAAAGTAAAAAAAAGTAAATGAATGAATAAAATAACAATTACAATACCAACCGTTATTAAACATACCTACAGAGAGTAATCAGCAACATTTAGTAGGAAGCAGATGGGAAGATGAACGCTTTGTGGGCGTGCACTTGTAAATGTTCAACCTGTGATCATGCAATCAAAGATCAGCTGAGTACTTGTAGGGGAGCACGACCACGACCTGAGGCGCAGCGGAGGAACCCAAGGCCCCCAAGGCCCGGCAAGCCCACCGCGCACAGAGCCCGGGCAGGCAAAGCAGAGAGAGCCTCCGTCCGCGACGAGGCAAGGGCACCGGGTAGCACAGGGCGACGGCAAGCCAGCCCGGCAGGCGCCGGGTGCCGAAGCGCAGGCCGCACAGAGAGGCGGCAGCCCACAGGCCCCAGGACCACCCGTACCCCCCGGCAGAGCCCCGGCCAAGACCCAGCGGCCCCACCCACCCAGAGCAAAACCATCGTGGGGCGGCGCCACCACGATACCAGGGGCGGGATCCCCAAGGACAAGGACACGTCTGTAGGCCATCCCCCCAACAACCCCTGGGCACGCCCAGTTTCCAGCAACAGAAAACGATGAAAACCAGGAAGTCCGACTTGATCATGAAATGTGTTGTCACCAGCTGATGCCATCCATACACAGCCAGTTTCAGAAGAAATACAAGTGGTCCAGATTATTTCAGGGTAATGTTCCATTAAATGTAGGTTGTTTTACTAACTACTTTACTAACTTTATTAACTAACTACACCAGTTCAATCAAGGCTAACAAATGACACCAAAAAGAGGCTAATTTCCTGAGACTGTGGACTGACGTCAGATGAAAATGTATTTGAAAAATGACTCATGTATAAAAAATGATTTTTATACATAGTCATTGATGCTTGAAATCTTTTATGAGTTATCACTTTTACTCTGAAAGGTTCATGTTAACGTTGATGTTCATGTTGCTCAGTAATTTGTGGTTAAGCAGATGAGTCAGTAAATGAGAAAACCTGCAGATGAGCAAACTGACTGTTGGACTGTCCTCCATCGGAACGCATCAGCTTGTTTTTACAGTTTTAGTTTGATATATGTTTTACATCTTCCTACACAGATTAACTCAGTAATATCTCAGTGCAGGTTAATCAACCCAACAAGCTGGGTGTCATTATGTCCATTATGTCCTTCAGACACACATCCCTCCCCCGCCATAACCCACATCAACCACAAGCACACGAGACATACACAAAGATGCACGGAGATGCAAATATGTGATGAAAGAAATAGTGTTTACCAAAGCACCATCATAACCTTCACTGACAGTCATAAATAAATATATGAAATTAAATGTAGAAAAGCTATAATTCAATTAAAAATTTCACTACAATAATTAAACTTACATTTTCTTAAAAAAAAAAAAAAAAAAAAAAAAAAAGAAAGAAAAGCAGTGGATACAAGTGGACCATAGTAACTTTAAGTCTCATCTCAACTTTAGTAATGAATAAAAGATTAAGCGCTGAGGACCTGAGGGCTCTGTGAGGTCATAAACTAAAAGCAAGTCAGATAAGTAATTTGGGATAAAAACCATTAACAGTCTGAAGAACTAATAAAATAACTTTAACATCAAACTGGGAGCAAATACGAAGCCAATGCAGAGATTTTAAAACTGGTGTAATGTGGGCTTGTTTTTGTGAGCACACAAGCAGCTGAGTTTTGTGACACCTAGTAGGTTTGTTTTCTTTTGAGGAAGACCAGAAAGAAATGCTTTATAATAATCAATTCAGAAGGCAATGACAGCATGTATAAATCCCAGTGCATTGACTTGAGAGAGGAATTGATTCATTCTGGAAGCATTCTTCAGCTGAAAGAATCCATCTTTGTTGTATTTCTGATACGAGCTTTAAAAATGACACAGAGGTTCTTTATTCTTCTGATGGATTAAAGGAACATGATTAAAGCTGTGAAGACAGTTTCCCTTTGTGTTCCTCCAGACCAGTAACTAAAACTTCCATTATGAACTGAAAAACCAACTTACCCATGTTTTCATATCTGAAATAAGGAAATGTGGTGAAATAAAGTGGTGTGTCATCAGCATAAGTATAGAGGTTTATGCCTCCTGATGAAATTTTTTTTAAACCACAACAGTTTATAGTAGGGCTGGGTGGTATGACCAAAATCTCATATCATGATATAGCTGATTTTATATCCCCATATTGGTATAAATAAAAATATAAAACTGTTTGTGTAATTTTGTGTCAATCATCAGTTATGTGTCAGATGTTGCTAGGCAACGGCAGCAGTGATCTCCTTCCATCTGCAGGAACTATGGCTGTATGACGTTTCATGGTAAATGCCTGTTGTAGCGTTTGCATCTGGAGTTTGTTATGAGCACTTTCGCCTCCACTTGATGCTGCTTTTGCAGCTTTTGCCCGTTGACTCTATTCTTTATTCTGTATTCTTTTTCCGGATTCTTGCACAGGTAATAAAATGAGTTACCGGTACTTGTGCCGGAGTTCCACGTCGGTCTTTTTATATCCAAACTGTATCCATGTGACAGACAAATTTCCCCTCCTTTATGAACAAGCTCATCTGTTTTCGTTGGCTGGTCATCTTTTAGTGAATTATCCTGCTCTGAAACACGTTTGCTACTGTCTTCCTCCATGTTTTTTTTTTATAATGCAGCATGCATGCCATGAAGCACATCTTGACGTAAAATACTGCAATAAAGCACCTTATCATGGCGTAAACAATAGAGCCTCATATGAAACGATAGACATTTTCTATCGTCCAAACGGTATATGTCGTCATATCACCCAGCCTCAGTTTGTAACTAATTTTACACAACAGGCATACAGAACATAAATCTGTGGATATTAATACTGGAAATAAGTTAAGTTTTAGTAGTTTGGATACTTAGATGTGAAGCAGGGAACCACTTATTACAGTTGTTTGTACTTTTTTTTTAAGTCACAAGAATTATTTAAACAAATAACTCAACCTAAATTCAGTCAGATATGTCACAAGTTAATGGATAAAAGTTCTATCAAGCAGTTCTGCTCTGATTCCATCATCACTTTCACATGCATGGTATTTAAATAATAACATATTAGACTGAAATCTGAATAGTTCCTCTTTTGACCGGAGCCTACAGGTAGATGCTGGGCTGAGGGAGGGGCTCGAGGCAAAATGGAGCATTCATGGCACCAGCATCAGTAGTGGCTGCAAGCATGACGCAAACAGCAAGGGAGGAAGTATGAGGGGCTGATGGCCATGTTTGATACAATGCATGTGAGGCAAATCACATGGAGGGCAGCAAAGCAGCTTTTTTCAGCCTCCTCTCATTTTAAGAAATGATAAATAAATAAAGCAATTTAAAATCTTTTAATCACAGCTCTTCTACCAATATGAATGTCTTCTTTCCTTGAGAAGGATTGTTTACAGGCACAAGAGATTAAATCTTTGTTTTTTTTTTCTTTTCTTTTGTTTGTATGCCTTTTGTTGCATTTGTTGCTATGTATCTGTTGCACAATACGATTATTCCTCTACGTTTATGCACAGTGAGATTTCTGCTTGTATAGAAATAATTACGTAAGTTATAGGTATCATTAAAACAGTAATGTTTCAACATCTAGATACCCAAATAAATAAATCTAAATATACAGAATTTTTCCCATTTAAGTGTTTAAAAGATTAAGTTTTGTTGCATGAAAAATATCTTTTTAGTACTCTTCAGCTTTTGAGGACTGCAACAACTTTTTCCTTCCAGAAATGACAAAACAAAAAGTGGAGATTTAGCCAATTAATCAGCACCATCGTTAATATTTCCTCTAAAACTTAAAATTAACAGTAAGAAACAAATCAAACCCTAAAAAAGTAAAAGCGCATAGAATTAAACTAACATTATTATTTATCTGTGGTTGAAACTCTGTGCTCGGCTCCGTTCTGGTGACTGAGTTAACACCGATTTGCTGCACAGTAAGAGTTGAGTGTGTGGCAGCCGCCTCTGTTTTTCATTGACCTATGCCTCTAATTACAGTGTGAAAATATCAGCTGTCCTCTCACGTAAATGTCGTCTCGGAACAAGCAAAGTTTAATCGAAACAGAAGCTCTTCTCTGATCTGGCAAAGAGTATACGAATGCTGATGACAGTGATAAGCTCAATGGGAGACATCTTCATCTGTTATTCCTCTCATGCAAAAATCTACATTTATATATAAAATACCATGACTCATACCTTTGAAAAAAAACCTGAGCTATCATGTCATTTCATTGGTTTCAGCTTTTTGATTGAGAGAAGATGACACAAAAGAGGAAATCTGCATGCTTTCTGAAGATTTTGAAATTGTATATGATATGTTGACGGGCTAAAATACATGCATGCTTTCTGAAGATTTTGAAATTGTATATGATATGTTGACGGGCTAAAATACATGTTGCTTTTCAAGGCTTTCAAAGCATATATTGCTTTCCAAAACTGCAGGGAAGCTCAATACAGCATCAAATCAAATGTCAAACTTTCCAGCCACGTCTCACTTTGAGACACATCTCAAACTATAAAACTTCCAGCCTGTTCTGCATCTGATCTGTATGCATAACATTTTCCCAATGCACACTTAGCAGGATTATCCTCAGACGCTGCATCTCAATCAGGATAGTCTTCGTAATAACAACAAATAAAAGCCTGGGTTTCATGACATTTGACAGCCCACAAATCAGCTGAGGGCAATGAAGCCTTCAGATGTGAAAGGCTTTCACTTAACGTAAGGCTGGCAGTCTCTTTCCTGTATATGTTGATTATATGAATAGCCTCCAGTGACATTACTGCAGCTGCCAGTGGGTATGAGGTGAAGTGTGCCTGGAAACATTTATCCACATACACAATATATATGTATATCTCTACTTTGTCTTTTTTTTCAGTCTTATCTCCCAGAACACTAAAGGGCAGATGGAATATATTAATTAAAACTAAATGCATTGAATAATTCTTACAAGCTGTAAAGAAAAACAATCCTATAACAACACTTTTGCACATCACAGTAGCTCTAACCTTTCTTATGAGACTTATTAATTTATTTGGATTTGATCATTTAGTTGTCTTCACAGATTTACACATTTTGTGTGAAGACTTTCATGCATGTCTGATTTGTGCAGCTGAGATTCTGGATCAGCAGTGTAGCTCATTGTATGAATATGCTTAAGCAAATGCCACATGCCTTGGATGCATTACAGCTTAAAGAGCACAAGGCTTAGCTGTAACTTAGTTGAAGTTGGGATTTTTCTTTTTCTATAGCCCCTTGTGTCTGAGATGTGTAAATGAGTCTCAGCTTATCTTGGCCATGAGCTAACCTCAACATGGAACTCACATCTCCCACATCCACAAATGAAACCTCAATCGTTGAAATGTCAGTGGGATTTCTTTATTTATTCTATTTCTTTTTACTCCAATATCAATTCTGATGTATCCATGGCAGAAGTTGCTTCATGTAAATAAAAAAATGCATTTATTGGTTACAATCAGGACTTATTATAGACTCTAGTTAATTATGAATTCGAAAATATAGATTGCAGCTGCAGCCATGCTCAGAGCTTGATGGCAATCTTCATTCCTCAGCTTGTTGATACCAGCACACGTCAATTATTTTCTGTTTCATCTCTATACCACTTTGAATACTGCATTTCTTCACTATGTTCTAAACTATTGGTGCTGTAACTGGTTGTGTGTAAACTTCTGATCAAAAAGCCACAGTTAATTACCTTGCATATGGATGTTTGTAGCATTGACGGTTTTTCTAAAACGTGCTAAAATGAACTAGAGATAAGTATGAAAGAAAAGTCATCTACCATCTTATACTCCTTTATGTCTCCGCGTTGAAACCTTAATTCCATTTTCCTTTCATGTTTTCCTCTTCTCCTCTGTCTTTTCTTCCCTCCATGACCCTCTTTAGCTTCTCCCTGCTGTATTCTTTTCAGGGAAGCATGGCCTCACCTGGGGGCTATGATAACACGAGGCAGACTCATAAATGGCTGCAGAGTGTGGAGGGAAATCAGTGATGGTCAAGCTGGAGAAAATGCAGTGGTGTGTGCTCACCGCCACAGGGGCCAGTGCAGATCTTATTGGCTGATTTAACTCAAGCTTGACCTCTCTCATGAGGGAGTAGAGACGACCGAATGGCTGCTTACAAAGTAACATAACTAATCCTCAAAATTCCACAAAAAAACAGCGGCAGAGAATCAGTCACATAAAGTGTTTCAGCCTGGGAGGACTCAAGCACGTCCACCCGTCTTTGTGTTTGTTCTTTATATAAACAAAGGGCACAAGATATTTGAAGAAACTGTTAGTTTAAGTTCAGTTTGTGCAGAGTTCAAAATCATGGCAATATGTACTGCCAGCTGCTTCTATTCACCCGCAAGCAGAGCTTCCCCAGGAGGAAGCCTAAATCAACAGCAGGAGTCACTAGTTCAGTGACAAGGACGGGATCTGTTTAGTCTTTCCCGGGGAAAAAAAAACCACAGGAGTTGGCAGCGTGGACAGAAACTGTGCCGCAGTGCCACCTGTAAACCTCTCAAAGTCACTTCCGCTAATGGGCCTCAGTCAGACTGTTCAGACAGTACTTCTATGCAGAGAACAAATGAGCTGCCACTCGTCAAAAGCAGGAAACATATTTTCTTTGTCATCTCGGAGAGAAGTTGCAGGTTTGTCATCTGATTAAAACCTGCTTCATGTTTTCCTTTCAGGCTCAAAGGCCATGAAAAATCCATTTAGTTTGTCTATTCTGGCCAACAAGGCCAAGATGATCTGTGCTGCCTGCAGATATAAGAGGCTATAAGGATATAGCTCTTTCTGAAATGATACCAGCTAGAAGTTATTAAAAAGGGAAAGATTGCTGACTAATATCTGATGGTCTAAAAACTACAGCAACTAAGTCAGGCAGTGAGTGGGACAGTTCGCATTCTGATGTTGCTTTTAAGTCCTTTTAGTATTGAATAATGTTGTAATGCACTAGGAATCCCTTTAAAGCACAAAAGACGGAAAATGTATTAAAATTCCAAACATTTTTAAACAAACTCTGCAGATATTTCACATGAAACATTCTACATCAAATATGTTTCGTGTAGACTCATAATTTCATGTTTGTTCAAGTTAAAGTGGATTTTTTTTTTTCTTTTTTTTTTTTGTAGGCTGAATTCACATTTTGACAGTCCACTGATGGGGCTGCTGGGCTAAGCTGTTAGCTCAGCAGCTGTTTGCCAGTGTACGTGTGTGTGTGTGTGTGTGTATTTAGTCTCTGACTCAGAAGTTACCAGGAAGTGAAGTTCATTGTATCATGAATCTCATGAATTTCCCATTGCAAAGATCTGTCACATAAGCACACCCACACTCACAGACACATACATACTCGAGTACAGACATTTGCATAAAAATATAGAAGTGTTTGTGTAAAAAAAAAAAATAAAAAAATAAATAAATATGTGTGCAATTACACAGAAACAAGCTTGGGCTTCCAGTTGTGCATGTATATTGTTCAAAGCCTCATTGGCACCATGGCAAGTGAAACACGTTGAAAATTTACTGCTCAACGGAACGGCATGCTGATGTCATATAAACTGGGAAGAGAAGTGCTGCACTAAACAATGAAGAAAAAGGCAAAACAGATATTAGGAATAATGGATTAAGTTCACTTGAGGCCTTTGGTTTGTTGAACATGTGATATTAAGGAAATGGAGATATTGTGGTTAGGGGTGGTCTGTATGTTTGACATTCTGATGATAAAGCCTTATTCATCACACACTTAGTGTTAGAAATTAATTGTAGATGCATAAGTATCTCATCTCATTTAATTTCTCCTCTCGTTCTCTTCTTCTTCTTCTCTTCTTCATGTCTTCTTCTCTACTTCCTGTCACAGCTTGGCTCCTGCTGAAGACAGATAACGGAAACTGGAGGTTTATATTTGCTTTATTGAGCGTTAGATTCACAAGTGTGTATTCAGTGCTGATGGATGTTCCCTATGAGCCGTGCCCAGTGTGTGTTTGGGTCTTTGTGTGTGTCTGCACAATTGTTGTGTGCATCTGTGTGTCATAATGTGTGTAGGCTGTTGAAAGTGAAGTGTAGAAAAAAAATACATGAAGGCTACTGGGAATATGTTAGTGTGCACTATACATAGGCAAATGGGTTCACGCAGCACAAATACGTATGTCAGAAAACTGGCTCATCTGTGAGGGTTGTGTAACATGAAGATAACAATGCCACCATGCAACGAAATTCAAACGACTCTTTCAACACATTTTGCTCTGCCTCACTTGTCATTTTTATCTCATAGCCCATCTGCTTTCTGAGGTTGGATAAATCCTCCTTGCAGTGTCATATTAACAAATATTCTCTCTCATTTTCCCTAATTTGTTTTTCATGAGTTTTTTCCTAAGTAGCATCTATCCTCCACTGTGCAATAAGGACTCCTTAATTAGCCGACTATACAACTTCAACTTTCATTTGAAAATGCCTCTTACCACTGTGGGTGATCTGACATTGAGCGTCATGTGTACTTAGCCATACCACACATCATGACTGCCATCTGCTTAGGCATGCCTGCTTGTGATATAGCCCTCCAGAGAGGGTACCATCAGTCCATTTGGCACCAGTCCTTAGTGGTGGTCTTTGAGGGTTTATGCGGTAATTAGATATTCAATAACATAACAAGTACAGGTCATGGGGGAGTCTGTTTTGAGCTACCTGTATGAATAATTTGCATTCTTAATGTTGCTTTTGGAAGACAGCAAAACATAATAATAATGAAGCATCAAGCAGCACAAGAATTACTGTGTTATAATAATTAAGAAATAGCACAGTGTATAAATGCAAGTGAAGGTAATTAATGGTTAAGGGATTTAATGGTTACTGTGCAGATGTTTTAGCAACAAAAAACTGTATTTACAGCAATGGATCAGCAGGAAAAACAACATCTTTGAGGGATGTGTAATAAAAATGTCATGTAAATTACAACTGCATAGACTTTTAACCCCCTTTAACGGCTCCTAAGACTTTATTTTTTGGCCTTTAACAAAATGTGGATAAATGAATAAACAGAAATGATTTCTTCATCCTGTGAGATCAGACGACATCATATTGTACACAGCAGAATTTAGAAAATATTTTAATTGTGTGAGTAGTTGTGCAGAAGTATTGCAAAAAAAAAAAAAAAAAAACCCTTGGGATGCATTTAGCAGTATTAACACAGTTATTAAAGTTTAGATTAAAACTCTTCACATGCCCATTACTCTGTGATAATGTTTACTATGAGATGAAAATGTTCATGTGTGTGTCTTGCAGCTCTTCCAGGGTGTTTTTTTATGGGTGAGATGAGGTAAATGATCCATTAGGTTGTTTTTGATTGGAGAGACAAAGCAATAGGAAGTTTACATTGAGTGTGTTTAAGCAAACTGAAAAATAAATAGGCATTGTAGGGTGTGTTTTTTTAGTTCATTTTCTGACCACATTAAAAGAAAAAACATCTTTCATGACTACATTAAACTCACAATGTAGCTTTGACCAATGACAGTTACCACAATGACCAAGAAAAGTTAGAATTAGTCCCAGTATTATTTCCCAGACCTGCTGGGAGTTTAAATCTCCAGTATTTGTCTCAGCAAAAATGTGATTTTTTTTAAACATAGTTTGACTTTGAAAGATTTTGCAAAATTACACTTTACTCAGATCTTAAGATAAGATAAGATAAGATAAGATAAGATAAGATAAGATAAGACGAGACAGTTCTCCCTCACTTCCCAGTCAGGTTTGATGAGACTGTGCTGCTCTAAAGTGATGGAAATAAACAGTTAAGTGGGAGAAACATTTAAAAAATAGAAAAGCACACAGATACTTCTTGACTGGAACTGACATGCAGTTTGTGTCAGTCCTGTACTCCATGTCATCATGAATAATTCTTCATGTCCAATTGTTTTCTAAACAGTGTTTTCTGTGTGCATGCTTGGCTGCATTTAGATGCTCGGAGGTTTCAGCGTGTAGATGTTCAGTAAAGATGGCAAGAAGAAGAAAGAAATGAGAAAATGAAGTGGGCCCTAAAATCCAACTTTGTTGGTCTGTTTCCTGTCTCGAGTGTTTTTCTTTGGGCTAATCTTTGAAGTTATATTGTGACACAAATGCAACATGTCAGAGGACGACGCAGAAGTACATGTCACGCCTCCCATTGCCTCTTATTTTTCTGTGGCTTATGTGCACAGCACACTAATAGACACTTTACATTAACATATGCACACACACACTCACACACACATATTGAAATGCATAAATGTCAAACCGCTGAGTGTGTCATAGCCTCCCGCTTTCAACTTTAAACCCTTCTCATTTCCTTCTCATCTCAGCTGCTATTAAGAATTACAGTCATTTTATGGTGATTCTGCAAGCGAGTCAAAGGTCACACTAATGCTGTTTGTACACAAAAAACATTCCATTACACATCAGTGATGAGAATTTTTCTTGGTGCTTATAGAGCAGAACCAGATGCGAAATGTATAACTTATTGAAGAACATTTCTTTTCTATCTTTGTCCAGCATACCAGCCATCACCCAGGTAACCTGATCATATTGACTAGCTAAACAAGCTAGCATGGCATTAGCATTTAGTGACTGCATGACAGCATCTTATGATAGTCCAGTCTCACAATAAATTTTTGTTTACTTACTCATAATATTCCAAAATGTAATGGTTCCACAGTCCAAAGTGTGACATGTTAATGCAGCCCCAGGCTTTTGTTTTCTGCCGCACAGCCATGGCAACACATTAATTTAATAATGTTTAATATACAAATGTTTCAAATAGTGGGATTTTGTTCATGTGTAACTGTATTTTTTAACATGTTGTGATGTGACGTTTCATGTGTTTATCTTAGTTCTGGTTTCCTGTTTTAGTTTGTAGTTTTCCTTGTTTAGTTCCCTCATGTCTGGCTTCCTGTTCATTAGTTCATCTGCTCTCATCTAGTTCATTCACTTCACCTGTGTCTCGTTTAGTTCCTGTGTATTTATACTCCTTGGTTTCTGTTCCTGATTGCTGGTTCATTTGGTTAGTCTTTGTTACCTCCTGTTTCTGCATAACCCTCTGTTTTTGTTTTTTTTTTTGGTATTTTTTTTTTTGCAATTAAAAAACAGCGCTTTTTTTTCCTGCATTTCTGGCTCCCGTCTCGTGCATTTGGGTCCTCGCCTCACGGCAGCGTAACACATGTAGTCTTACACAGTGAGTGTTGTGAACAAATGAGCTCAAAAGAAGACAATATTTGAAGACATTATTTTTTCTGTGGATGTTGAACTAAATGAAACGTATATGCAAATAGCTAGAATGTGAACTCATTAAGAACATGTGAGGTCCTGCAACTGTCACTGCCTACATTTCCCCTGGTGATACGCCTGCTTCACACTCAGCATCCCGTTTATCTCGTTGACTCTTTGTAATCTTTACTTCCCTAAGTGTCCTTTTATATCGAAACCACAGTCAGCAAGAACCACGTCACATGGAAACATTTCTGCAGAGCTCGGATGTTTACTGGGGTTTATCCAGCGAGTTTACTGCACTGTCTCCAAGGCAGGAAATGTAAAAATGTTTACATGCTCTTCAACCATAAGTATAATGAAAAATAGAAAGTAGCCATCATACTTACCTGTATGAGAAACAGTTATGAGTATATCTTCCTGTTCTGCTCTTCTCTTCTACAACATTAAAGCCCAGTAAACTGGTTGCTGAGCTAAATGACTCTGTTGTGTTTATTGTCCTGAATCCTGATGGAAATGTAATTAATGTTAAAAAAACAAAAAAAACAAAACTCCATTCAATGAAAACAGCATTAATTGTTTGCTCTTTGCTTGTTTCTTTCTATGTAATCATGTTATGGAATAAATATGATAGTTACTGTTTATTTTGTTTTTGTTTTTTATTGTTTTGTTTTTTTTCAGCAATTATCTAGTGCTGCATCACTCAGTAACCTCCAGCTACTTCTACTTAAACTATTAGTGACAAAAATACTTTGGATTCTTTAGCTTCATCACTACTCCACAAATTTGAAAACGAATGCTGAAATGATAAACGGCAGATCAATGCCTGCATATTAGTATTAAAGTGTGTAGGTAGTGTACCAGCACAATGAACAGTCTACTCACCGTCAACTGCAGAAAGTGGGAGAATTAACAAGTTGAAAAGAGCTAAAGAGCAGTAGTTCAAGACCCACATCTCCTTCTCTCCCCAGGCATTTCTTATCTATGAGTTCTTTTCATCTTGTAAAATCAATGCCAGTGTTCGCTCTGCGTTTGGCTCAGAGGCGGTGTTTGTTTTGAGATCACGTTCGGTAGGCACTTGCAGCATGTGTTCTGAAAAATACACCACAATAGAAAAACATTTCTGAAAAAGACTAGATGCTGAAATAACCTAGATTGAGAGTTACAATAAATGAAACTTTTTGAGAGAAAAGCATGAAAACCTAATCCAGAATGTTCTGCACAAACAAGTCTGTACTTGCCACGTGATGCTGCCATGGCTACACAGTGGGGAGGCACCACCCACTGATGCTGTGTAAATCTTTTCTCTGCTTGAGGGCCACCTTGTGTGCCGTGATCCTTAAAGTATAAGTGCAGACCTGTGCAGTGCCCAGCCTATACCGGGTTTTTAAGCTGGGTTGCATTGAATCTTGGCATTGTGACAGAGCGTCATTTGGCCATGGCAGTGCCCTCCTCCCTGCTTTCCATCGGATGAGCTCTTAGAGCAGTCCACTCCACGTCCATCCATGCTGGATTTGAGTGGGTGCAAGTGGACTTTATCATTATAAAACACACAGATGTTGGCATGAAGTCCATCTCACCTGATGCAGTAATGGTTATAAAAGGTCACAAATTGTTTTTCAGACTAAACAAAGAATAATTTTTCTATCTCCAGTGTATATATAAATTTATATATATAAATAAATTTATATATATAAATACATTTCTTTTTCTTAGATTGAGCCATGACTGTTAACAGCAACGTGAACCTTTCAGAAGTTAATTAATTGCATTTTGTCAGTGTCATGCATAAAGCTGCATGTCTCAGGCAGTCATCATACCTCCATCATTAGCAGCTGTTATTTTCCAAGGACTTTAATTCACTCTGCTTTTAATGCCCTTTCCTTCAGTTGGCCTTTATAACAGATTTTGTGGTGAAAACACGCAATCCTCTTTGTTGGGGTTATTTCAATATCCACCAAAGAGTCACTATCTGGTTTAATTTTTTCTTTCATTTCTCAGTTTAGCTGAGACATGGCCTCATCTGGTTTCTTTTAACTTTCATCAATGAATAAAAATACACATTTTACTGTAATGCAAGCTCCAAAAGTGTGATAACACGCTAACTTTACACACCTAAACCCAGATTAAGCCAGTAAGTACAGCACACGTGCAAAAGAAAGAGAAACTTAGGGGTAGATATACTATATTTTCTCTCCCTGGAGGCTTGACGTTGGATTATTACCATTTGTGTTCAAGTCTAACTATTTAGAAGAACAAAGACAGTAAGTTTTGTGTGTCTTTTTGTTGCATATGGATGGGAAAGGTTTCAGGAGGGGATTATTTAAATGAATCATGAAGTTATTTACTAAACTTTGCACTAAATTATTCACTTCAGAAGAAAAGCCTGCTTTGGCAAAGCTGTGATAGTTGTTGGTGGGAGGAGGTGCAAATGTTGCACAAGTCTGATAAGAGGATACTGTGTGTGTGTGTGTGTGTGTGTGTGTGTGTGTGTGTGTGTGTGTGTGTGTGTGTGTGTGTGTGTGTGTGTGTGTGTGTGTAGGAAGAAATTCAGTTCATGTAATGTTATTTGGAAAAGTAAATGGAGATGTTATCATACAGATTTCCAAGCTGTTTACTGACTGGAAGAAATCGGAAACAGCTGGAATCTCAGATGGGGTATCATGCATCACCTGCTGCACCACAACGTTTTGCAACTCATCATGTTTAATTTGTTGTATTTATGTATGTTTGCTTGGTTTTGATATACAAAACATAACACCTTTAACTGTGGTGTCATCGTCTAAATATTCACTGGAATTGCTCCAGAGTGCAGACGGATATGTTATGAAACAGCGAGATCACGATGATGCATCGGCGGGCTTGTTTTCACATCCCCACATTTTATAGACTAACAGCTTTTTAAAGATACCTCTGAGATGGACAATGAGCTTGTGGTGTCAGTAGCTGTCACATATATCCAAACAGTTCTCCTTTTTTTTTGTTATTATTAGACTAAATGTAGGAATGAAGCTGAAACGAGCTGATAAATCTGTAAATCAGAGAGTTTTTGGACCTCACCGGGAGAACTGAACACTTCTGGAAAGTTTTTAGTTTATCCAAATGTTCAGAATAGACAACCAAAAAGCAGCGCTGATGTTGGATGTGAGGTTCCAGTTAGTATACACATGCTATCTTTAATTTCACCTTGAAGTTTGGATGTATAAATACACTCTGTTTAAAAATGAGACTCACACAAATAGAGGCGACTTTGCCAGGGTGCAAGTTGGCAGTCAGACGAATGTCGACACCTGGAGATTGTGGCTTAGCTGAGAGGTCATATAAAAATTTGTCACTCACACAGACCCCAGCTGAAATAACTGAGAGCTATAACACTGATATCATCACCTCCTTGGAGAGATGTCTGCCAATTCAACGCCATCTGCAGCCTCTGTCTCCTCTTTTTTTTTTTTTGGCTCTTCTGACCTGCTGCTTTGTGTCGCTAATATCCACTTCTCTCTTAACACTCTGGGCATCGTTGGCGATGCCAGGGACCATGTTGTGTTTAATCAAGCATAGCTGTCAAACCATAAAAGATAGAAACTTACTTTTTTTCCCCTCTTAATCGGGAGACTCCGGGCTTTCAGACGGTAGTTCCAGCATTACTGTAGCCCATTCATAAGTGATACAGTGTTGTGTTAAAATAGGTGTTCCAATCAGAGCCTTTGTCTTTGGTGCATGACACGTGTTTGTCCAATCAGAGCCGATGATGCCTCAGGAACCGCCTCCAAAGAGTGTCAATCACAATGCATTGGCGTCATTGGCAGTCGGATAGCTGCCTTCTGTATTTACAAGGCTGATAAATTATGAAAACAACAGCTTTTACGCACACATACCATGTGTAATTGCTCAAACAAACATTTGCATTATTCAAGTAGTTTATTTCAACATAAACAACATGACGGCATCATAACAGATGTATAACTTGGTAACAGATACAGTGTGTGCAGCTGACAGTGATTTCGGATCATGCTTCGAAATTATAATACTCTTTATTTCAAGCAAAGGAGCCTCATTTTCATAGCAGTTTATGATATTTCAATTCAAAATAAAAAAAAAAAAAAACAAGGTATAGGACATTATGGGGCATTGAAAGGTGGTGTTTATTCGCATTTAAGCAAAAAAAAAAAAAAAGTGAGGTTTATTTCTCTTAAATACCCTTGGTTCCCAGAGGGTTAACTGAAAGTAAAATCCTGAGCCACAGTTTGTGTTACCTGCCTGTCACACATACTGTAGAGACTAGACATATATATTCCTGCAATCAGACACCTTTATACAAAGCAACTTACATGTGAGATATGATCAATTAACCATGGGAATTTACCTCACACACATGACTTGTGGCTGAAAGCCAATGTACCTGGAAAGAACCCACACATACATAGGGAGAACATGCAAACTCCACACAGAAAGGCCACTGTTCCCTCCCCCCAGGCAAGGCTCACAGCAGCGACCTTCCTGCTATGCAGCTGCAGTGCCAACCACCACACAACTGTGCTGTTTCTAGTTAGTTAATGTGAGAAAATTCTACTTTAAATGTAATCCTGTATCTCCTTATAATATATCTGTATATATTTAGATAGAATTGGACATTTACTGGTCCTGAGAGACAGGTAAATGTCTTTTTTTCCCCTAAAATAACGCTTCCTCTAATCTTTTAGCCCTCTCTTCATACAGGCAGGGACTCCCATTGGACCAAATCTGAACATAAGACTTACACTTTACCCATTTAGAAAACCATTTTTTTATGTTCAGCGGCTTCCTTGAAACTACAAGAGAATAATTTCTTATGGCTGACGTATGTGCAGCTTGTCCTGTTTAATTACCCCTGCCTTGTCCATTATCACAAGCTCCACAGAGTTTCTTCTAACAACCATTTGTGCTGCCAGTGACATTTAACACTACCCACCCACATACATGTCTGAATTAGACTTGTTCTGGCGGTGAGTCTTGTGAAGTTTTTGAGAAATGAATGCTTGGGAAAAAAAAACCTTGTGGATGATGGAGAGGACTGGGGTCTGTAAGAAAAAAGGATGTGAAGTCTGTGTATCCTGCAGGGATGTCACCAACATTCATGGGAGAACAAAGCAAAGATAAAAATTCTTCTTGGCAATAAAACAAATGAAGAGCCTGTCACTGGGCTGTAGCTGCCCCCTGTGTGATTAGCCCCGTAACTATCGGCTCCTCGCATCTGTTACTACGGCAAAGCTAATGTATTCACTCTCACTTAAGTTTGTGATCCCCTCCAAACGTACAACCTGTGTTGGGTTAGAGCAAATCCGATGTCACACACCATGTCACAACACCTGATTGATGTGTGTGAATGTGAATTTTTGGGGTGATTGGCATTAAGCTTCCTTTTCCACAAAACCCTCTCCTGTGGTCCATTTTGGTCTGACTGTTGCTGATTGGGTTCAAGTGCTCCTCGACTGCAGATGCCATTTAAAGATTGCTTTTATCCCCCCCCCCCCCTTGAAACACAAGGACAGATAAGAAACAGACGTTTTGTCTCTGGGGGTTTGAAAAGCTGCACTCGCACATAAAAAAGAAACGCATGTACACCAGCCACAGCTTTTCCTCACCTCTGCCCCGTCTTTCTCGTCCTTTCTGTCAAGCTGCCGTACCCACAAGCATTCACACACACAGAAAGAAAATACCACAAATTGTATTTGCCTGCTCCAAAGCAATTCCCTTCCAAAAGGATAAAACAAGATGTTTAAAACGACTGGTCCTGAAAACCTTTTTAACTCACCAGTCTTCCACCGCTGCTCCTTGCCATCTTATCTTCCACATACAGCATGCTAATCAAAAGCAGTTTGTGCCCCGCTATCTCTCGGCAGCATCAGCATCTTTGTCTAAAGCCTTTGCCATGAATGTCTTTAAGGCAACACCTTATAAATCGGTGTAGGTGTTCAGCTGGCTTTGGCTTTAATGTTGCATATATCAAAAGACTTGCAAAGCAGGAAACAAAGTGATGAAAGCGACTCAACAAATCCCTTTTTGTTCAGAGTGTGGGGATGGTGGCCATTATGCTAAAATGGACAGCAGTCAGGATGTCATTGCCGTGAGCAACAAACATCTGTTAAGGTTGTTCAGTGAGCGGATACATGCATAAGCTATGAAAGTTATGGGAGGAATGAGCACAGAACTGGGATTCATTATGAGTGTTGCATGAATCTCACCAGCAGCTGATTTATAATGTGTTCATACAAAGTCACATTTATGTTCATGACTGTGATGCATAGATCAAAGTGGTTCAATACAAATCCCAGCAAATTCCAGTTACAAATAATAAAGACTGGAAATGATCGTGAACTTTCCTGAACGTACTCTATTTCCTATGAAGGATTTACTGCTTACTAGCCGGATCAGGAGAGTTTTGGTGTTTCCAAACTTTTAGCATTTTGTCTGAATATTTCATTTACTTTTTATATTATTTTTATTCATTTTTTCTTCCAAAAGAAGAAAAACTTTTAGCATTTTAAAATGATGCCAGCTCATGTGCTGTTAACCCTACTATTTGTTAGAGGTAAATTTGGAGTGACTTGAATGAATTTCTTTAAAAGAAAAAATGTGGAAATGAACCTGCCTGAGCATCTCTACCAATTGGTTTGGGTATGTAAAACTCAAACTAAGTGTTTGTTATATAATCACTGTTTCAAATTTCAACCTTTTAACTGTTGTTACATTATTATTAACTTGTTCTTTTTAACATTTCAACCATTTGCAAAAAATGTTTTATTCTGTCTATTCGTGTTGAAAACAAACGGAAAAACAAGGCGAAACATTTTTCTCTGACGTTTTTGTTCGTGTGAAAGTTAAAGGGTTAAAGGTACATGACTAAGTCCTTCGTCACAGTTTTGCTGCCAACAAAATCCCGTCCTTGGGTTTCACTTTGATAAAAATCATCAACTGTGACACCTTATACAGGAAGGTCTGTGCCTCCTTAATTATGTCTAATAAACTCAATTAGGCAGAGGACACATCTCAAGGACCAGTAGAAGAAGGATGTGCAAAAGCTCAGTTGTGAGGGTCAAAATGCATCTGAAAACTCATCTATAATGGATGTTTTTTATCTATTTATATAGACACATTTTACAAAATACTGTTCTGCTTCGCTGCTGTGTGCAAACTGATTCGAAAATAATAACTCCAAAATGACTTTGAAATGTGAAAACGTGTGAAAATGTGAAAAAATGTCGATCCACTTCGTCCTACCTTTTTGGTTACTTCTTCTGACGTCACCCCTGAGATGCTACTCTGCTGCCTTAATTATGATTAAGCACTTCCATCTATTCGTAGAAAAAGATCTTAAAATGTATCCACAGCTTTGAAAGCACTCAAAGTTCTGACTGTGGATGTAAGGGAGGTGGACCACGCATGATTTGTAGTGTTGTGAAATAGACTACTGGTGAGTGCTGGAGTGCAATCATACATTATACTATAGTCATGTGATCTGCAGAGATATTTACATAACTCTCACCATTTCCCTTCATGCTAATAAATGTCATTTGTATCACACAAAACAGCAGTGGTTCGTCATTTTGTGATGGAGTTGAGGCAGAAATATCTTCAGGTCTGAGATTAAAAAAATGCCTTGGTTGGGGTTAAAAGATCCTTTCCTTCACTGATACTGTCAACAACAAACTATCATTTTTCCAATGCTAGGAAAAACCCAGTAAACCCAGTATGAACCTACCAGACCATTCAAGTCATCTGAATCTGGTCTTTTATCAGTTTGTAGAGTCATAATGAGACATGCAGCTTCTATGCTCCACATGTCTGGATCAAACTCCCAGAAAGCTTTAGATCAGCTGAAACACTTTATTTAAATCCAGGTTAAAGACCCACCTGGTCTCAGCTCCATTTTTATCTGACGTTATTATATGTCCAAATCTGCATGTTTCTTTCCAGCTGGATTGATTATGTCATGGTCTTATTAGTTTTTTATCACGTTATTTTATTTTCCTTTCTTTTTTGTTTAAATTTGAAATCATGTTTCTTATTTTCTAACATTTTAATGTCTCTGTAAAGCACATTTAATCACTCCCTTCTTGAACTGTGCTACATACATAAATTTACCTTGGCTTCGTACTATGCAACATAATTTTAACACTTTGTGTGGAATATATGACCACCAGTGGTCATATATTTTTTTGCTGTTATTATAGGCAGTTATTGTGATCATAAAAACCATACAGGTTGTGTGAGCACACCTCATAATATGTCACGTAACAGAATCCGGGAAGTTATGTGGTGTAAAATTCCTGAATGTAGCTTTTATATTGCCATGAAACATGTGAAACATTCCTGGAGTCGTTGTCACTCAGCAGCATCCACAGGCTGAGAAGTTCTTTCAAAGTACTTCTTTAAACAAAAGAGAATATAATGATAATTTATAATAATATATTATATTTTATATTTATATATTATATATATTATTTATATTTATATATTATATTATATTTATATTTTTATAATTATAAAAATAATTTTTCTTTTTTTTTTAATTTTAAATTACACCTTTGATAGTACAACAACAATTTAGGATTACACTTTCACTGCTTCCTGGCTGGGTTTTAGCAACAAAAATTGAAGATGTATTTAGGAGTAAAATAAATTCTTAAAACCAAACTTTTTGGTTCGGTTGAACATATTTAAACCGTCTCAGCAACATGAAGACGACTGAGCAGGTGGTGTTGTATAAAGAAATTGGGGCAAACACCAGAAGTAGACCCTCCACCTTTGATGATGTGGCATTTCCGTCCATCTCAGGGCAGAAAAGATGACAATCTGACCATTCTATAAACAGAAATCTGGAAGGATTTACCTTTTGAACATCAATGTAAAAGTTTAAATTGAAAAAAAAAAAGAAGTAAATGCAAACAACATAAAGTTTTACTGGTCTGTGCCAGTGTGTGTGACACCGAGAGGAGCAGTGGACACTCTCCACTGATGGCAGTGTGTCTGCATTGGGAGGAATGCCGGACATACAGAGAGCAGAGGAGAGGAGACATATTGTCATGGCAGAAGAAATGCTGGCTTTTATTCCCAACAACAAAAACCCAATTATTTTAGGTGAACAGACGTCCATCTGACAATAAGTTCTGTGTTTCTATGTTGCCATCTGACTTAAAGTGGTGCAAATAAACACCAGAAAAAGAATAGTTTTTGATGAAATTTGAAACTGTTTTTTTGAATAACTTTTGATGACCTGCTCTAACCAGATTGGTGTTTTATATTCCAGTGTGGATAGTTGCTCATTAAAATCAGTTTCTGTCAGATGAATCTAAACTTACATTAATGCTCTGATGTCCGACTAAAATAAAACCAAAGTCATTTTTAGATTTCCAAATAAAATACCTTTATCAGTAAATGTAGACCACTGCTTAATGTTGTCAGTCCAGATATTCATGCTGCTGCCCATACATGTCCAGACATGAGACATTAGGGACTCGCCACCTCAGTAATGGCGACTCCGCTAGATGCTGCAGCAAACAAAATGGCCAACCTGTTAGTCTGTCGCTTTGCAGTTCCTTATGATGCAGTTTTCAGGAATCTTGAGCAGGATGTAGAGGGATGTGCTAGCTGGATTTTTAGCATCTGTTACAAAGGTCTGAGATATTTTTGGTAAAAACATTTGGGAGATGGCCAAAACTTTTTCTCCCTTTTTTCATGTCCGCTTTACCTCTTGTCTCTTTTTATTTCTTTTGTTTTACTTCTATTGTCCCTATCAGCACGCATCCTTTTGGATTTCCTTTGTCTCATTCTGTTTTGTCGGTCACTTCATATGTCTGTTCTCCACCACCCTCTAGCTCCCATCTCTGTCTCAATCTCTCCTGTAGCCACCATAACCAGTTATTTATACCTTGTACGTTTTTCACTCTATTATCCCATCATTTCTCTTTACAGGTCCATCTCACCCTTTCCCGCCTCTTTTATCTTCCCTTTCTCCTTTTTAATAGCCCCCCGGATATCAACTGCCTCTGATGGCTATCGTTTTCCATTTTTCCCTGTAGCTCTCGCTCTTTTTTTTTTTTTCTGTTCTGGGTCTATGCCCTATCCTTCCATCAATAAGGATTTATACCACTGCTGGGAGCAAGCAGGAGGAGGGCAAAGTAGATACCTGGGAGAGAGGGATAACGCTAGAGGAGAGATCACAGTGACCATCAGATGAAGTGCAAGAATGCTAAGATGAATAGTAAACAAGGAGGAACTCCTAAGGCTGAACTAATTGAATTCCCGTCTCCCCTCTGAGTCGCATTAGCAGCAGCTGTCATAAGAAAATTTAACTGAGATGCAGGGAACAGAGAGAGAGAATAGGTATGATAACAAAGAGCGAGTCGGAAAAAGGCCAAAAGATTGGAAAAGATATAAGAAAAAGATAGAGAGAGAGATAACTCCTCTGGCCAGACTAATTGAATTCCAATTTTCCCTCAGAGATTGGTTAGCAGCAGCAGCAGGCAGGCAGGCAGACAGGCTGCCCCCAGCATGGATCAACTCTATCCAACCAATCACACTAATACAGTGTTTATGTCCAATCCAGTGGAGCCAAGTCAATAGTGCAAAGCCAAAGGGGAGTTAACTGGAACCAGAGCCAACTTAAGAAATTTATATATATATATATAATATAGTGGTTTCAACAGATACCCCGGCGAACTCAATCTCCATCCAGAAGAGCGCCGTCTTAGAAACAGTTAAGACAGTGTTTTTCAACCCCTTTCCCATGGCACACCAGTGTGCTGTGAGAGATCATCAGGTGTGTCATCAGAAATTATCCAATTTAACATAATTTGTCTAAAAAGCAGCTCTGTGTTCATCCTAACAGGCACAGGACTGTCTGTGAAAGACCTTAAAATTCTTTTGGTGATCTGATTTCTATTCAAGACACTTTAACAAGATGCACTTCTTTTCATTTTTATAGGCTTTTTTAAAGAAACATTTTTAGTTTGTGGTGTGCCCTGTGATTTTGTCAGTGAAAAAGGTGTACCTTAGCTCGACAAATGTTGAAAAACACTGAGCTAAGATACTGCGTAGGACCCCCCCCCCCCCCCCCCCCCCCCCCCAAACGCAGCACTCTGGCAGAGGACCAGATATTGAGATGAACGGCCACCCACCCTGTCCAGAGGAGATGGGAGGATGGGTGAGGGAATAGTTTTAGTACTATTATGCACTGAGCAGCTGAATTGAAATCTCTGGGGAAAATAAATAAATAAATAAATAACAGACAAAATAACATAACCAAGTAAAAGCCAGTTACAGGAGTGTGTGTTCGCAGTGCTTTTCATTAAACTTGTGTTTTTACTTTTTCCTGCCACTTCCTGCCCCATGGGAGTTGTTGCTCCCATCATCATGAAGAATCTGATCTTATATAAGATAAAAAGCAAAGTGTCTGGATTGGTTTTTAAAAGGAATCTACAGGTGTATTTTACTTGCTTTTCTTTCCCACAGCCTTTAAACTGTAGGAATGTTAGAACAATTAAAACCAAACCTCAGCCAAGCACAGATCTGGGACGTCTAATAAAAATTTCTATCTATTTATTTAGAACAAATAAAGATTAACGTTGCAATGGTCATGAACATTTTGTCAGTCATGTTTTTAAAGATGATAGTTTGGGTAAAAGTGATGCTTTCATTGGTCAACCCAATAAATATTTTTTCCCCTTATTATTAAGCTATTTTTTTTTAAAAATGACCGAGTGACTTTTGAATTAAACAGCCTTAGTATTTGTGGAACAAATAGTTGTTGAATAATTTTAGTAAACAAAACGCACACAGAATGACATAACAGCAAACAAGGGAATAAAAATGAAAAAAAAAAAAAAAAAAGCTGGCGGCACAGCTCACCAGCTTCTGAACCCCAGCCCATCCCCAGAGACTTCTGAGATCATGGCTTAGAAAACAAAACTGAGAAGAAAATACAAAGCAAACTGAGGCAGGCCTTTATAAGTGGGAAAAGCTGTCTCCATTAGTCTTTACAAAGGTCCAAATGGGATCCCAGGAGGAAGTACCTTCTTCCTCTGTTGTGGCCCATTTTTAAAGATTTATTTTCAGATAAAGCAGGCAAACAATGGGTGGCATCAGACCAGGTATAGAAATGTTATAAAAGCTGAAAAATGTTGTTGACTTTGAATGTGTTGATATTAACTAAAACCAGAAAAGAAGGTAAATATTAATTAGATGGCATTTAACATGTAACAATCTGCTTGTTCATGTGTGTTCATCTCTTGTCTGGGAAAAGTTTTCTAAAGCTTAATTGCGCATTTGTACTTTGGAGTTTTGTGTGCACCTTGTGCCTGCTTGTGTGCCTCCAGCTGTGTTGTAAAGCATGAGAGTATCTTTCTCTGCGCTCATTATTTGCCTCCTTCCCCTCAGTTTCCTCTGTCTCCCTTACTGCTCTACGTCACTACCCATCACCACTCAGGCTGCATGAATATTTAACTACTCCTCAAGCTCCTCTGCTCTGCACATCTCGTCTCCTATTCCCTTGCTTTTCCTCTCATCCTGTCTTACCTCCTTTTTTCTTTTGCTGCACACATTTGTCTTTCTCTATCTCCTGCTGAATCTCTTGTAAGTCATCCCTACCTTTTAGTCTCTGTGTTCTATCTGTCCGTCTGTTTGTATCTCTGTTTTAGCAAAACCTTTACTCTCCTGCACAGTGGGGGAAGTGAGAGGAAGCGGCTGGTACACCCCCTGCCTCTTTACGCCCAGTCATTGTTTCTTACTTAATCTGTTCCACTTTATTGAATTTAATTATTTCTAAATGATTAAGTCAGAGTTCATGATGGGGTGGAGTAGGGAGAGCCAGGGGGACATATGCTGTGAGATGGGGTGGAAAGGCCACTGGAAGAAAGATATTGTGGATTGCAGCTTTTTGTTTTGGAGCCAAACAGAGTAAATAGCCTTGTATGCACAATCATCAGTCTTTGATTCCATTACTGCAGCATGACTTCAAAAGCATACTCCACTCGCACCCACCAGCTCTTCTCCCCCTCAAACACACCCAACACAATTGCAATATGTACATTTCAGCGTGTGGTCATGAATGACAGAGAAAGGGAATTTGCATATCGTCTTAAAAACATAGTACTAGGTGTCTAAATATCTAACAAAACAAAACATATTTCATTTTGTCAGTGTGTATATTTACTTCTGTGTTTTTGTGTGACAGGTGAATAGAAAAAGCAGGTAATGTTTACTCTCTTGCTGCCATATACCTCAAACAGAGGTACTCATTACTGGGCCAGAAGGCACTGAAAGCATAGCTGTAATGAGGTTCAATAGGCTGCCAGCTCTTTATATGAAAATGTGACGGGTGGAGAAAAGAAAAACTGGAATGATGGGCTTTTACCGTGCTGCAGGATCCCTCCAGTCGCAGTGGGAGTATCCTGATAGACTTGTATGAAGGCCTCATAAAAGCTATAAATGGAGTTTTGAGAGCACGTAAGATGCTTGTGTATGCTCATCCAAACCGTATGTGACACATGTTTCAATGAAATGGCATCCTCTGAGACAGCATCCGCTTACTATTCAAAATACAAATAATTCTAGATATTAAGACTACAACCTTTTTAATGGTATTCATTGGAATGATGCTATTAAGGAGCAGGGTGAACTGGGACAGAAAAATAGCCTTTGCATTTTGGCCCAGACTGGCCCATATCCGAGGCATGCACACCCCTAAACACTGTGTGTTGGGGTTAGGGTTAGGGTTAGGGGGGGCAGGCGGAAAAGGCAGAACAGGCATAAGAAATGATGAGCCACACAAAAACTATTCCTTGAAAAATGTAGAAACAGTGTATCTGGTGCATGGAGTTGTTATCTCAACAAGGTTTAAGTATAGATAAAATGAGAGTTAAAAATTTTTTTTTTTTTTTTTAATAAAGTTGTAGTCAGAACCAGCATTATTGGATTTAAACAGCTTCATCAGTATAACATTTGGACAAGAATGTAAATAAATACGCTTTTAAAAAGTGTTTTAATTTTTGTTTGTCAATAAACACCCATACAGGCATATCAAATAACCTTGATAATAAACATGCTAAAATCAGAAAGCTGCTGACTCGCTGTTAATATTGATGAAGGATGCTTAAGAATAATTTCTCACATTCAATAAGAGGATTTAGTCTAGGAAGAAATAAAAACCAAAAAACTAAGAGCGAAATTTAATATGTGTCTTTTAACCAGTGGAAAAACAACAAACAGTTAACTAGAGAAAACAACTAGTTAACTGGTTGTTTTCCTGCTGGACACTCTGACAACATAAACTATGTTCTTAGGTGTAAGAAAACAAAATAATTTGGTGATAAATAGCGGTTTTATTGATGTGGTGACATCACTCCACCACTAACTGGCTCATATGGACCAGACTTACTGGGTTTAATGGGTCTCATTACTGAGATCAGAACCTCAATGATGTAAAAAGAGTGCAATTTGCCACCATCATCGTCATCCATGGCAGATGATGAAGGTAGAGCACATCAATACTCTGGCAGTTGTTACTTTCATATCAGCCAAATTAAAATATTTGATTCAATACGTGTTGAATATATGTTGAAGATACCTGCTGACACAAGACATGACATTTGCTTCCACTTCTGAGAGTTTCAGGTAGTAAGACTGCATGTGAAACCCAGCAATAGCGCATTTCTTTTTAGCGTATTGGCGTCAGCGTATTAGATGTCATGATTCTGCTGCTACTGTTAGTGATGATGAGGTTTTATTTGAATATTTTGCAAGTTTAATGCATATTATGTTTTATTAGAATACTATTATCATAGTACTACAACAACGTAATATTATCCACCTGTAAGGGGATTTAGGAAAAGAACCTTTGATTGTGTTGGTGTGGTTCTGCTGGCTTTGACAGGTCTTGATCTCTAGCTCTCGCTGGAGCGATTTGGAGCCAAGTGTGAAGCGCTTAAATAAAAATCAGCACCATCAAATCCAGGGTGTCCTCTCCAGGTCAGAAATGAGGTCATGTCGCAAGAGCAGGAGTTTAAATATCTGGGTGTCTTGTTCATGAGTGAGGCAAGGATGCAGCGTGAGATCAACAGGCGGGTTGATGTGGTGCCTGCAGTGATGCACCGGTCTGTCGTGTTGAATAAGGAGCTGAACAAAAAGGTGAAGCTCTCGATTTACCTGTTGATCTTTGCTACTACCCTCCCCTATGGTCACGAGCTGTTGGTAGTGAGCAAAAGAACAAGATGGGCAATACATGTGGATCAAGTGAGTTTCCGCCAGTGTGGCTGGGCTTTCCTTAGAGATAGGGCGAGAAACTCCTGAGGAGAGGCTCAGAGTAAAGCCACTGAGAGGAGCCAGATGAGATGGCTCAGGCATCTGGTCAGGATGCCTCCAGGATGCTCCCCTGAAGAGCTGATCTGGTCATGTCCCTCCGGGAGGAAACCAAGGGAAAGACCCAGAACTGGAGGGATTACATCTCTGGACTGGCCTGGGAATGCAAGGATTCCCCTGGAAAGGGAAGCTTGGGCTTTCTTGCTTAGGTAGCTGCTCTTCTACCCAACACCAGATAAGAGGTAGATGATGGATGGATGGATGGATGGAAGTTGATACAATAAGGAAGGTTTATGTGTCAAAATGTGGAGTTTTATGGGTCGATATGTGACTACGCCATTAAACATTTGAATTTGTTTTAAAAGATAGTACCCTGGAGAAGTTTGCCTATGTCTTGTCCAAAAAGCACCTCAAATAAATCCACACTGAATCCAGCAAATTCCTCTAGTTTCTGTGATGTTTGACAATTGGTGTGAGATATTTAGAGTTCCTGGTAGGGACAAATAAGAAAAGTCAAAATTAGGCTGCAACAAATCATAATCTTGTATTTGTCTAAATAATTTGATTGTTTCAAATAAACATTGAGTAACAATGGGTGAATATGACAATCACCATTTTCTAAAGTATTTATATAAGATATATTTAACTGCTCTTAAATATTTTTACAGTTTATTATCACATTAAAAAGCAATCTTTTGGTTACTTTGCTTGAAAATGCTGTTTAATCTTTCTCTGTCAATTACCTAATTGAGAAATAGTTTCATAAGGTAGATTTCTAAATAGCTCATAAATTGATTTTTTTTAATGTCTAGATATTACTTAGAATTGCTATAATATTACCATTCTATTTGTACCATTTGGCTGATTGTTAATGTAAAAGCATACTACTTAATGACTGACTATTAATGAAACAAACTTAAATTATTTAAACCATCGGTCAAAATGTATCAAAACAAATAGTTTGTTTATCCAACAATATATAATCACAGTATTGTTTGTATCTATCATCAATACATTCTGTGTTTCCCATAACATCTCAAATGCACCGCCAAACAGGCACGTAAAGTGATATAAATCAAACGCCCCCAAACACGCAGCCCCGCCCCCGTGGGAAACTGTTTCTAATTTAGCACCTGTCGAGGTAGCGCCACAGTGGGAGAACCACAAAATTAGACTTTTCCCTTCGTGGTCGCTTTCAGCGGAAGCTGAAGCAGATGTTCCAGAGTATCCACATTACAAGCTAACGGTAACTTGCGTTTGTTTGTTAAAGTTGCTATTAATTGTTTTTGCGTAAGTGCGACGTTAATTCATAGCTTCACGAGTAACTTATCTGATGGTGTCTGTATAAAAATGCCAATTCATGCTGTCCTTGTTGGATTTTGGGCCGTTTAATTATTTAAACAAAAAATATTATTTCACTGCTGGTATGACTCCAGATTAGCAGCGTCTCCACCTGCGCAACCTGCTGGCCAGCTCCACAATCCTGCAGGTTCCCCTCCTCCAACACACCTGACTTAAATGGACGAGTCTTGTTTATAATTTAATTTGAGTCAGGTGTGTCGAAGCAAAATGCATTAAAACCTGCAGGAGTTTGGACACTCCTGCTTTATGGGGGGTTAGTCTGTGATATATGATGTAATTTAGGAACTACAATAGACTGAATCAAAGGAGTTCTGCGTTTTCTTTTGGTGGTTTCTTATTTTTGTAAAAGCATCACAGGCTACTGAACTGGCACATGAGAAAGCTGGTATATTTAGTTTATCCTCATTCTAAGTCACTCAGGTCTGACAGTGTGTGCTTTCCTGTATTTGGCTGTTTGCACTAACACCAGGTAACACCAGGTACACACAAGAAAGTTATAACCCATTATTCTTAGAGCACACTGTCTTCCTTAAGTGAATCCTTCTGCAGCTGGGAGTTCCCCATCTCCCATAAAGACTTTTACAAGATGTGTTGGAGCCAAATCAATTTTTTTTCTCAAGTCAGACTTTTAGAGCAAACTTTTCCACAGTTATTTGCAAGTTATCATATTTTCTTCTCCAGAGATCACTAAAAGATCTAATTCGGCTGAGTTTAAAGTAAATATACACTAGTAGCAAAGCCTTCCAATGGTCGTTCCTTCCAACTTCATATAGAAATGTGCGTATTTTTGGATACTTTTCATGTTGTATGCTGCAAGCGATGCAAAAGAGATGAATAATTTTATCGGAGAAGCTTGTCGAAGATGCATTTTTAGAAATTTGATCAAACTAATGTTGAAATCGCCTTGTTTTGATTATGTTTTTTTTTAATTTTTCAAGTGAATGTATAAAGTTAGTATTTGCTGGAAGAATAACTTGAGCTTGCCTCCGAGTGTCACCACATCTGTTTTGACTACATGATGACACTGCTTTTAGAAGACTGGATTGTCTTGACTTGTTTGGCTCAAGCAGGCTCTGAAAATGACTGAAGAATCCTTCTAGCTGGTAAAGTGTAAATGTTAGTGCAGAGCTTCTGTCTGGGTCCAAGATAGTCGGTGTGGGTGTATAAACAAGTTATTCTCAGGTTTAATCCATAGATTTTTTCTTTCTCCAAGATGTTGACGGCATGAATCCCCTTGTCACCTCTGGCCAATCTTTCTATTCTTACCCTAACCCTAACTGCTTCCTCCTCATGCCTAATTCATTTAGAAATCAGGTAGCACTTTTTCTTGTGAATATTAATGAGTTATCCCCCGCCACCTGTCAAAAAGAAAATTTGTGTGCTGACGTTTGCTTCTTTCTGCTGCTGCTTAAGACTGTAGTGGTAGAGAGCTCTGCATCTGAGACAGGAGTGCAAGGCCTTGCTTATGGATGTTGTCTCACCGACAAGGTTGCTGGACTTATAGCCAGGTGTTGTTTGGGAGAGGAGGATATGTCTGAAATAGTCTTAAAAGTCACTATATCTCATGAAAAAATCACTAGTTGAGTGTTGGAGTGGAAAAAAAAAAAAAAAAAAAAAAAAAAAAAAAAAAAAATATATATATATATATATATATATATATATATATATATATATATATATAAAATCCAAGCAAATATGATTTGCTTCATTGGAGGTTGGCAGTTTGAATTATTATATATTTGACTGATTTGACAACTGATTCACAATTATGAAGTTTGTTATTCAGAGTAAGTAGTTAAATGAAAGCTGCTGCAGTATGTGTTGCTTTCCGTCTTTTGTATTCTCTCTTGTCTTAGATTGCTGTCAACTGTCTGTGCCCTTTTCAGTGTCCTCTGTGACACATTTTATGAATTTGTTTTCATTGTGTGAAAAATTGAGCGTGCAGTGTGACTTGTCATTGTTGAGTTTGATTTAGTGCCTGATAATTTTGGAGTCCTGCAACATGTTTTTCTCACATGTTTTCTTTTAAAGTTAGACCCTTTTTAATCTGTTTACATAGAACATTCCTAATAAATCAGCAATCAGTATTATGAACAATTATAGTAACATCAATTCCACCCATTTTTTTCTTTTTTTTTTTTAAAGGCTGTTCAAAGAAAATGGGATTGTATTTCCTTCCAATGTTGACAGTAAATATCTAACAGTGAAATACTACAATGCATACATCTTGGTATTTAAAATGGAGTCACACTTCTGAGATGAGGATTATTTAGTGATGTTGCCCGATTAGTCTTGACTTTACATGTACATAAATGGCAAAGTCTGACAGATGGTTTTACTTGTTCTAAAGATGATAATGCGGACCTACGTATATATACAAAAATACTGGTTGTGTCCTCCTAAAGCTCTTTTACTTGCTGATTAGGATGAATTGAAGTCAAATTCCAGATGATATGACGGAGAAAGCAGGTTTGCTAAGATCGGAAGCCTATACTTACGTTTGCATTGAAGCGAGCTTTGAAAGAGCATGAAGGTCTAAAATAACTACAGATTGGCAAAGAAGTGAAACTGTATGTGTATATTACACTCATAAGCATGAAGATGAGGTCAGTGTCTGAGACTGAGAATGTTTTTTTTTCTTTAGGAACTATAAAGTTGGAGTTTTGCTTTTAATTGGCTTGTTCGGAAGTTGCAGCTTGCCATAGGTCTTAACAAGAATTTTGAGAAGAGGTTGTTTTTGTGATAATCTTTTATTAAATGTAGCTTTTTTTTAACTTATGCAGCAGTCAGTTATTGTCAGCTGTGTTTGGATATTAAGTAAATCATCCTGTACAAAACAAAACCTAACAATCTGACCTTATGACAATAATGTGTTGTTACAACCAAGCGTCTCCACAAATGTTATCCATAATAGATTGTTATTGAGCTGAAGATCACCCATTTTTCACCTGCGATGACACAGTAGGGATTTCTCAAAATGTCAACAGCTCTGTGTGATTTCTCAGTGTGACACAGCAATCTCATTTCATTAGAACCAGAAACTTGCATTTAAGGTATCTATCTTGTCCCTATCAGAGTGAAGTGCTTTATGGAATTGTCACTAATGATAGTACTTAGTCAAATGGAAATGTAGTGGATGTTTAGACACTTTTTTTTTTTCTTTTTTCATTAATGCATAAGCCTTGCTAGAGGATACGGCCACTTATCCAAGGCTCTGTCTCAGTGTAGCCACAAGTAAGCCTGCAGTGAACTTAAAAGCACCTCAGCCCGCAGTGCATTTCTTTAATGTATCTTCCGCCCTGACCACCACCGCTTTTAATCTCCATGCTTGATCACAAATAAAATTCAGGAACATGTAGTTAATCACCACAGTGAGTGTAGTGAGCACTCCCTTTACCGAGCCTGCTTATTGACTCAGGCAGCACCAACAATCAGCCTTCTAAGCTTTTAATCTGAAACACAATTACCACCTATGACTCGATGATTCCAGGCAGTAATGTTTTTTGTTACTGCATGAAGTGGCTGCTTACAACCCCACATTTACACACTCCATTGGTCTGTTAGCTAAATACACCTAAAGGCTGAGAAAAATATTTAGATGGTCACTTATTTATGCATATATACAGACAAAAACCATTCATTTTTAGGTCTAAGATGACCCCCCCCCCAAAAAAAAAACAAAAAAAAAACTAGTAAATTAAAAAAAAAAAAAAAAAAAAAAAAGCATAATGCTTTCATTGGAGATTCTAAGAAGTAAATATGCTGTTGAAGAATGGTGGTAGTTTGATCATTGTATAATTGTAAAATACAATAATTCTTTATTAGTGGTGTTTTTTATTAAGAAATTGCATCTGACATTTAAATAATTAACAAATGCCACAACAGTGTGTATCAAAATTTCAGTGCGCTTTATCTTTAACTCCTGTAGGGTTTGCTTGTGCTGCTGCGATGACAAGGACGGCTTGCCGAGGTCTCCAGTCTTATTATCTGTGAAAGGTTTCAGAGCAGATCGAAAGTTAGATAGTACCACAGGTACCTCTAAGCTCTTACATTGTCTCTGTTTGATTTGCCTCCCATGGTTTTTACCTGTTTATCTTTCTGGAAACTACACCCCCCTATCACATCTGGCTCTCTGTTTTTGTACTGACTGATGCCTCATCGTACATTAGATAGCTTCTTTATAGCACAGAAACCGCAGTGTTGTGGAATTTTTTGTTGAAATTCAGTTTTGCACTGTATCTACAGAGAAATCTCATTCAAAGAGCATTACAGCAGTCGTTCAGACTTTCTAAACATGCAAGATTAAAGAAATGGCTAATTGTATGGAGATGGTGAGTTAATCAGTCATATTCTTAACCGCTTAATTCAGTGAAATGTCGCGGGAAAGCTGGGGCCTAAACCAGCAATCATAGTGCGAGAGAAAGGGCACACCCTGTACAGGTTGCCACGCCATTGAGACAGGTTGCCTTCAATCAAGTTTAAGTAGAACAAGAACATTGCAGAAATGTTTGCAAAAATAGCTTACAGACTATCTGATGCGGCTACAGATGAGTAAAATGCAGGAAAATTGCTTCAAATAAAAAAAATAAAATAAATGCATAAAATTTAGAGATTTCATGGATGTGCTGAGATCAGGATATAAATTTTTCTTTCACTATTGGTTTTAAATAACTGTTTTTGATGTTTAAATAACCGTATTCAAGAGTATCTGGCACGTTTCTTTTTTTTGGGGGGGGGGGTGCTGGATTAGTGATGCAGGAACTAAAGAACATGGCTTAAAAAAAAAGGTGTTTGTTTTTGCAAAGCAGTCTCAGTTAAAAATGTTGCTTTGCACAGCATCATTATATGAAAGATTATATGATTCAGTTCAATATCATGAAAGTTATATTAAGTATGTTAAGAGCATGTTCTGCTCATAATAAACCACCAAAGATCACTTTTAGGTGTGCGTCACAGTTTGGATTGCAGGTTTTATATTGACGGTTCTGGTCCAGATTTGGCTGCTGCAGGTAGCAGATCTTATATAGGCCGGTCATGGTAACAAATTTTGCCATGTGGTTAATTATCTCAGAAGTTATTGCAGTAGATGATAACGTTGCGCAAAGCAATTACTGTTGTTATTTTGAGACCATTTCGACAAAAATAACAATGTCATAATAATGCAAGTACACCCTTTCAAAGATAAGCATATTTTAATTTCTAAAGAACATAGCTCGATGTGAAGACTAGTTTATGCTGATCCAGTCTGCAGTCTGCTAAAATGGATCAGGATTTCTCCGGGGATTTTTTTATCAATGTGGTTATCTGGAACATATGGTCTCTAAACACTACAGTTGCATAGTGTTTTGAGCTCATATAAGGGGACTTGACCAGAATAGTAAAATTAAATGTCTTTGATTGGCTTCGGTATGTCATTTTTCATGTCATTGTAAAGTTGTGGATTTGCCGTTTGTAACATGTATGTTAATCCAGGTAGATTGTTAATGTTTTTTGTCCCAGCTGGGATAAAACTGCAGTTGATGATTGTGTTTTAAGTGCAGATGGATGTTTGTAGTATTGCCCTGTTTAGTTCATATTGTCTTTAAGCAAATACGGCACTCGCTCGGAGTAAGCGATAGAGAAAAGACAGACAAATGGAAAATATTGTGTCCGGCAAACTTATTGCGTGCATTTTTTCTTATTGTGCAATTAATTGACTTATTGCTTATTGCAGGAGGCCTAATCTTATGGTAATTATCATAACTGGTTCACATGGGTTTTAGGTAAAAAAAAAAAAAAAAAAATTGGACCTGTGCAGGACTCTGTCCGAAGATGCAGTTTTTATTCATACGTCTTTCCAACAACGTGGCTGAGTTGGGCCAATTTAGCATCATTCGTAATCTCTTCTAGTCCATGGCCAATACCTTTGTTCATTTAGCTGCATAACATGCTTGGAGTAACCAAACATGTTTTTATCTTAAGTTTCATCAGTTCAAAACAAACCCCCTCCACCCCCTCCCCTCCAGTGATTTAATGCAGTGATTCTCAATCCCTGTATTAAAGAATAACTCTGTATTGAATGAATAAACTATTTCAGTAGCATCATAATGGAAATGTGAGAAGGTCCTGGCCTTTTACAATTTCTTTCGGGCTCATTTGAATGGGGTTAATGAGTTTTCCAACTAGTTTAATCTTGAACAGAGGAAAAACAGCAGCTTTCAAAGCTCCTTCTTGAAATATTGAGACATTTTCTTTCTCATGCTGCAGATGGTTGTGTGAGAGCCTCAGCATTGATATTTCATTGCTCAGTATTGATCTGAATTTCACATCTTGTCTTTTAAAAGTAACGTCCCTTTCATTTATTCAGCGCTTTGGCTATCTTAAAGCATTAACAAAATGCTCTTCAGCTGCTTGACTTATGTTTAGAATGTAAGTTTTCCATTTTCATTATGTGCTGACTTGTTTCACAAAAAGTCAAAACATTTAACTTAAATAGGGTTTTTAGGTAGAATATTAAATGAGAGCATTATCAAATCACTTAAATTGTACGTCATGGGTTTGGACACCCATGACGTACAATTTAAGTGATTTGATAATGCTCTCATTTAATATTCTACCTAAAAACCCTATTTAAGTTAAATGTTTTGACCTGTCCTCAAGATCTACTATCCTGCAATCTTAACATGCAAACCTTCTCCAACATGCCTGAATGAAATGGCTGAATTTCCACATCTACATGTCATTCAGTTTTGCAGAAACCTTGTAACGATGGTCTGTGGGGACATTAAATAGGTTGTGGCTCCTTCTTTGCTCCTTTCGCTGGTTGCATAACAGCAATACCGCTCAACACTGCCCCCACAGTGTGTGTTGATACTTACAGAGTGGAAGGGTCAGGATGGACAGACGGCTCCATATTCCCTGTCAGCACATCATAAATAGGATAAATCAAAGCTGTCACCAAGGCGGCGTTTTAGCAACTCCAAAACATTAATAGAATGGAAATTTTTGTCTCAGAATTACCAGGATGTGTTCATCGCCAGTAGACTAAATCGTGTCATGCGACTAGAATTTCCAAAAAGGGCATTAACAGCTGTAACTCATCCTGAACACTGTAGCCAGAATTTTAATCCGGACTAAGAAATCTGAACATATCAGACCAGTTTTAAATGCTTTTGACTGTCTGTCACAAAATAGATTTTAGAACCGAAGTGCTAGTTTACAATCCCAGATTATATTTGTGATAAATTGAGAGAATATAAACATAGTTTGGGTACAAGTTTATAGATTCTAATCCTTACAATTCACACTTTACATCAAAGCAATGGCGCTACCGGGGATGGAAATCGAGAACAGGTTCCACATTTTCTGAAATCATGCGCTTTAGGAGCTAGCCTGTTCAGGTTGTTTATTTGTAACCTGTGATCTGTTTGTTGCCAGAAGAGGCAGCTGAAAGTGTGCCTACATTTCTTGAGCGGTTTTGTCTTGAGCGGTTTTGTCTGTGTTGGCAAGACCCATCATTGTTTTCTTTAAATATTTCTGTCCAGTAGGAAAATTCATCGAATAACTTTGTTTCTGTGGATGTTGGTGTAAAAGTGTTTCTGTGTTGTAAGCAGGTTGTTAATCAGCAATTAGCTCATATGCGCTTCAGAGAAATTTAGACAGGGATGTACTTTTTGACACTTTGGCAGAAGACAGCTGTGTATGCAGTTGTTGTACAACTTAGTTAAGTATGAACTTGTTTTAAAGTTAGGTGGGCACCACCCTGATATAAAGGTAATCCAGAAGCCAGATTTCAGATTTGTACATCAAGGGTTTATTTTATGTAGTAAATTGTTTTTAGTTAAGATGGCAGCATTACACTGATAAGCGTCACAATGCACTGGTCAGTGTTTATTTTTAAACATTTTTATGCATTCTTGGTTTACCTTACATAAGAACATCTGCATTTAGTCACTTTTTATATTAAGTTATGTACTTTTCATTGTCCAGACTATATCTGTTGTTTCTGCCTCTAAATTACTTTAACAAAATTAAGCTCAATATTTACAATGTTTGTAGGGGTTTGAAAAATACACCAAACTAAGAGCTTTATATAGTAAGATTTTTTTTACACTGCAAACTCGGGTTGTATGATTGTTTCCTTCACAGAAAACTGTCTAGAATTGATGAAAGGAATTGGTGGGGAAAAAAAGCTGCGTCATTCCCATCCATAAATACAACAAAAATATTGATAATGCTACTCTGTTTAATTCCTGTGCATTTTAAATATACTTCCAATTGGGAATTGAGTCTTTCTGGAATATACCCACTTTTTAAACTTGGAAAACAAAATAAATGAAGCTTTGTTTATGAGATATGCAAGGCCATTTGAAGTGAAACCTTTTTACCCATGAAGTGTCAGTAAGTTACGGCTTGTCCCCAGAAGGTTGTCGCTTTGAGCCCTAATGAAGAGCAGTATGTCAGTAGCCATATGGCAGGAGTCATGGTGTTCATGCAGACATGCAGTGCCAGCTGAAACATGTCAACGTGGCTTTGGTACATGTGTACATGTATGTTTAGACGGTGTAATACATAGTGCATGCACTAATAATTGTGTTAAGATGCTTGCATATGTACGTTTTGTGTTCAGATTAAAAGTGTCCATCAGCGCTTATTTGTGGGTGACTGTGGGTTGCACCATTTGCCAACAAGCCTGGCGTGAGAAACCTAACAGACGGCCTGGTTTCTCATCAGTGCGGATCAGTGGCCGAAAGTAAGGCCTGGGAGCACCTGCTGGGCAGACAGACTGTCAGCCACATCAAGTAGACAAATGTGGCTACCAAGGGCCTGGGGGCATGTGACAAGGTCAGGGGTCATGTGAGAACAGTCAGCAGGTCAGATGCAGGGCCCAATCCCATCACTGGTTTTTTTTTTTTTTTTTTTGTTTGGTTTTTTTTGTTTCTCTAACTACTGTAGCATTGCTGTAGGTGGGCCTGTCACACTTCTCCATTGTTTCATCAAAATGATTTCAGAATATAATGTGATTTGTCTTCATTTATCTGTCTGGGTTTTGCCTAAGTCTTCCCACAACATGTCTCCTGCAGTACGCTGCCTGCAAAATGCAATTTATAAACCATAAAATGAAATCAGACATCTTTTTATCAAATTTGCAGTCTTAATATTTCTTTAATATAATTAACTTTTATTCTGTATAAAGTGAATTGTTTGAGTTGGTTTATTCTATAATAATGGGCTAAAACTGGTCAGATTTTAACATTTGACAGCTCTAAATGTTGCTTGTGTTCATGATTGATCAGGCTGATAAGTATCAAGACACATTAAGTGGCCCTATTGACTTGCAGGTTTTAGTATGACTCATTGGCCAGAAGTGGTTCATTAGAGGAAAGCAAAGGCTGGAGCATGAGGATATCGGCAACTTCACTAAAAAGATTAAATTGCTATTAAAGTACTTACTTTTCTTTTGAATTAAAAAATAACAGAAAATAATGTGGTGTTCAGCAGCTTCTTTACTATTAATTGGTTTGCTTTTAAAGCAGTTTAGACTTGCACATCTTCTCAACGAACAATATTTGATCACTTAGGTTTTATAAAAATTATTTGAACATTTAAGTGAAATGGGCAAAAAAAACATAATGGCAGAACAGAAGAGCTCATTTTCATTCCTTTTAATATGCACTTGAGATAATTTTCAGCCAAGAATGACTCCATAATTTAATGCAGACTCATCTGTCTGGAATAAAGAAAAGAATATGAAATGTTTGTTACATATTCAAGTAATGCAAATTATGTTTTTACTCGTTGTGTCATAACAAGGCATTGCCTGGGTGTCTAAAAGACATAACAAATAGACTTTAATGCCCTAAAAGACATTAACAGTAATGACCTTATTCATTTGACACCATTACAATTACCAAACCCAGAGGCTCAGCTGCTCCTCTCTTTTCATAGTCTCTCTTTTCACTTCCTCTGTCACACTCTTTCTGTCATTTTTCTCTCCAGTGCTGTGATTCAACTCACAGTTTGATTCACAATCACTTATCACGCATATATCATCCCAGCAAGGCATGTCTTCATCAGTCAGAACACAGTGACAAGCATTAAACGCCCACAATTGGACATTAATAGCGTGGACACATTTTATCCTTAAACACCTTCATGAAATTTGAGAACGGGCATGAAAGTACAGCAGTAAATTAGTACAAAACTGGTAGAACTAATTAGCCAGTGTTTTGCTGAAGGAGGATGGAAGGAAGAGAGCATGAGAGATGAGATGTATTTAACAGATGATCTATACGCAGGGTGCTTTGCTGTGATAACCCCTGCTGAGAGAAATTATTGCTGTAAACAGAAGCTTGAATCTCATAAATGCATCTACATTCATTTGACTTGGTGGGGCTCACAATGGAGGTTTTGGCAGAAGGCAATATCTCTCTTCAGCACAAATATCTTTAGCATGATTGACATCATTGATAAAACTGAGAAATATTAGTGGGCAGAGGAGGAAGAGGTGAGACGAGGCTTGCCATGTGGTGAAGAAACCAGCGTGACCTCGATGACCTCAGTGTCTCTTTTTGATTGTTTATTTAGAATACTGTGTTACCCTGAGTAAAGCTTGGGAGAGACGGGCGAGAAATGATTGTGAATTTCATGCTTGTCTATCCTCTTGACAATAATTTCCTTTTAAATGTTATGAGATTATGAGTTTGTCATGATGATGCAGAGCTGCTTTTTTTTTTTTTTTTTTTTTTTAAGGTTTTCCTGGTGCTCTTTGGGAAAACTTTGCCATCTTGAGATGCCTTCCACATGGAGCTATGGCAACATATTCAGTTGAAGTTCATCCTTGTAAGCTTACTCCCTATCATCAGCAGTAAAAAATAGCTTTTCTATTTGATGTTGTTTGCATATTTTAAACTTGATAAACATTATCCAGTTTGGTAAGATGCTAATTGTAATCCTGTAATGTCTTATATGGACCAAATTGTTTTCTCACACTGTTTCTTCTGTGTCTTTTTGAGGAGTTTATCAGTTTGAGCCATGACTAACAGATTTGAAAGGATGTGCTAGCTTCCTGGAAATGATGATAGAAGTAGACTTGTCTAATTGAGGGGAGTGTTGCTTGCTGTGGAGAGAGAGGTTATGCTTGTTTTAAAGTGATCCTATCAGGGATCAAGGTTTAGGTTTATAAATGGCTGACAAGATAAATGTGCAGGGTTGGGATGGGATGTGAACCATGTGATCTAGATGGGCATATACACCACTTGTGCCACTAGGTCTGAATGCAGCATCTGACATATGTGTTATTGGATTACTGGCATGTAGATGGTGTGGACTAACTAAGTGAGAGTATATGTATTTATTCATTTGAAAGGGGACCAGGTAATGGGAAACTCATGTGAAGGCAAGGCAAGACAACATAAAGGCTTTATATAATAGCTTGAGGAAAAGCTTTGCCCTCTTTGCATTTATATAAGGCATTTTAGTCAAGTTGCCCTTGTCCATTTACTCGTAAGGAGTCTGAAACTTTTTCATTTCTTTGGGTCTGAGTACAGCTTCAGTTGGACCAGCAACCACAATGCTTGAGCTTTAGCTTGAACCTCTTTCCACTGCATTTGCCCATTTTATTCATTTAAATACTTCTTTATCTAGATAGATATGGATGTTTGCCTCCCCTTTCACTTTTCCACCCCTTGTACAGCTTTTCTTTTTTCAAGTGAGTCGCTAATATTGGCTTGTAATTTGCATCCCACACAATTGTATTTGGAATGACAGCCTGCTGGGGAAGAGGTAATAATGTGAATACAATGCACCATTTTAAAGCAAGGAGATGTTCTTTTTTTAAAAGAAAATGTCTTTTTTTAAAGTTGCTATAACCTGCAATCATTCAAATCATTCCGTAGATCTGGTGCAACACTATCAATTATTTTCAGAACTACAAAGAGAGAAAAATATGGGCAAATATTGTAGTTTGGATCTTTTATTATGTACCAAAAGTCATAATTACTTTTTTCAGATGAAGATGGACTATAAGCAATGCTACTACTTGTTGCATTATTACAAAGCCATCCAAAAATGAACCTTGATTTTAACAAACTCCAAGTGACAAATGAATCTGAGCTGAATCACTAAAAAAAACAAAAAACAAAACAAGACACACTATTCCTGTAGGGACCTCCAAGTTTTATTCAAAGTGACATATCATAATGTCACTTTGTGGGTTTAAAAACCAACCATGTGAGTGGAATTTGTCATTGTGATTGCTCCGGTAGAGCATTGAGCTGTGGGTGGACAAGTTCATTTAATGCAAATGTGATTTTAAAGGTTAAGTCTTCTGTTCAACTTTGCATGGTATTTTCATACATTTTAAAGCTTTCATATTTCTGTTGTAATTCAGTTTCACTGGTTATAATACCTTGCCGTATTTCCTTCTTTGTAATCCAGATTTTACGCCTCGCTTTGATAAGGAGGAAATTTGTCATCCTACCAATCTGCATCTAATTAGGCATTATTTGTTTCAAGTCCTGAGTTCTTTTCGAAAAGCTTTTATCCCTCAAGTACGCCAGTAACAAACTTACTCTTACCAATCAAATGGCAAAAGAAATGCAAGCGAAATATTACAAGCTGACACATTCAAGCAGCATTTCACATTTACACTTCAAAAAGTAAAATTTTGCACCAGCTTTCACATGACAGACTTTGACAGTCGGCAAGATTGTTAAAAATGACACCCTTGTCTGAGCAGAAACAGATGTATAGGGAAGCAGCTGTTGGAGATTTTTCTGCAGCTTCTTCTGCACCAAAACGTGAGCAAAGACAATACAGAAGGTCTTCGTAGTGTTCATACTGTATATATGAACAGCTGGCCAGCTGCAGAGCAGGCATTTGGAGCCTTGATCTAGTTTTTCCCTGTACTATCCATGTTGAACAGCAAGAAAGAAATAAGCCTTATCTCTGAAAACAAACATCCTGAATAATGAATAATTCTTTGGAATTTATTATAAAATTATTACAGTAACTCATAAGTTCCTGTACAAATGTTGATAATGGCTCAGGTAAACAGCCATTGCCTTCATTGGACTTGCCGGTAGAGTTGCAGAAATCGTAAGATAAATATTTTAGTAGCTCTGTTTGTTATAAATTATGTATGTAATAAGAGAGAATTTACATGATCCGAAAGTCATTTTACCTTTAACAGAGGTCAAGAGCTTCTATTGTTTTCTTTTTTAAAAAAAATAAATCTTTCCATTTCATCCTCTGTAAGTCTGCCACTGTTTCCAAGTACACATACCTTCCTCTCTCCTCTCTACGTTTTGCAGTGAGATTGCTTGGAAGGAGTTGTAACAGTTTGCCTTAATTCAAGAAGAGTGAGATGTTCACAATAAAAAGGATAATTGGCAGCCAAGTATAGTCATATTAGGGGAGATAATTATAGCTGTCAGCCCTTATTTTTCTATTGTTGCATTGTGATCACAATGATTAGATAATTGGGTGTGAGGATTGCACTATTTAAATGTGAACAGCGCCTAATGTATGAATTTATTGTTCGAATATATTGTTGAAATAATTTCAGGTACACAAGCTCTGCTTTTTTTGGATCTATTATTATATTCACTTTGGCGTCCAGCCATACTTTAAATGCTTAATTTTCTTGGTGGCCATTAGGACAGAATGTTCTTTTGCCATGTCACTCTACATATTCTCTTGATATAAGCCATAGAAAATGGTGGTTTTTCTTTTTTATGTATTATTTGCTCTGAAAGAGATGACCTTGTACTGTCCGAGCAGATATTTACCCAGCCTTGCCAGTGCTTGGCTAACCAGAGCCATATTTAGAGCAGCTTTGGCACTGTTTAGACACTTTGATTAACAACATTGATGGTTCTGTTCAGGTGGACCAGTCTTGACAGTGTTTTTTTTTTTCTCCATCCCAGTAGTATTGACATTTATTCATCACTAAAGAGTATTTCCTATGCCCAATTGATGTGATTTGGTTCTATTTTTATCCATTTTAGTCTACAGGCATCTTAGTCTGGATCAAATCATACCACGTCTTGGAAATCTAATGACGTGACTTAAGGCTACTGACCATTTGTCAGATACCACCAGGCCTTCTTACACTTTCAGTAAAACATTTTTTTGTGTGTATTTGTCTGTATTTTCTTTGGATGCATGTACATCTGTGAGGCTATTCTGTTCATGTGCATGTGGTTGAACTGTAAAAAAAAAGTGTTTATGCGTATGTGCGTGTGTTAGCTCCGTGTGCCTGCTTGAGATTAATCTGATGGAGGGAAATTCAATCAGAGCCTGCTGTTGAATCCATCCTGTGAAGATCCATCAGCCAAGCAGGGGACGTTTACACAGCAGCAGTGAGGGGACAGTCTTAACAGCACAGATAAAGGGGAGGAGGAACATGCTGGTGCTCTGGACTCATTTCAGAAGCTCCCATTTGTACAGGCATGGTGCTGTGATCGGAGAGAGTGGGAAAATGACAAAGTTAACGAAAACAGTGAAAGTCACAGCAGATCCATGTGAAATAATGCATGTCATTTATTCATAGCATTCCTCAGCATTGGTCATGCTTTAGTCCTGTCAAATGAAATGGGCCTCTCTTGTACTGCAGTGTGGTTTTTTTTTTTTTTTTTCCTTCTTTCTTTTGAATCTGCAGCTCTTATTTTGGTCCATCTTCTGCTCTGCAGTCTGTGGGAAAAGGATGGTCCAGTGAAGTAAAGGATCAAGTTTGCTTTGTATGACCAAAAGTCATACAGTATAGTAACCTTCCCTTTTCAGACTTTTCAATGCTGATGTTTTGTGATCCAGTATTGTTAGTAAATTTACCGTACTTTTCGGGCCAAAAGGCGCACCCGGTTATAAGGCGCATCATGGTCAGTGATAACTCTGATACCAGTTGGCGTGCATTATTTTTTTTTATGCAAACACGTAGTTTGGCAAGTTAAATCACCTTTATATCACTTGGTTGTGGGCGTCACCATATCAATACGTTAATCAGCTGGTTCAGATCAGCTGGTTTTTGACAGATAGAAAAAAGAAATGCGGTACTTGACAACAGTTGTTTAGCATAAAAACTACATCGAGAACAACATAAAATAGTTCAGATACTTCAGCATATTTAGCTAGTTTTGTGGAAAAAGAAATAAAAATTTGCTATAAAATGTTTACTGTGTGGGACCATGGTAGAAGCGGATTAAACAACTGGGATCCATGTAGTAAACTGTGCATTAACGCTGCTGCACGTCTTGGTGTTCTAGACTCTGTTATGCATTAAAATCCTTCCAGTAATGCACAGGCCCAAGTTGTTCAATGTGCTTATTCCATGATCCCACACAGTAAACCGGTACCAGTATGTTGAAGTTGAAGCAGTATGTTTGACTCTGGGAGGCTGCTGACAACCATAATACCCTGAAGCAGTGCGGCTTCATAGCTTAGCAAAGTTGTACAAAAACATTTTGAAAGTTTTTTTGAGCACCATTTACCACATAAAATCGGTCTGAAGTCAATAAGCAAAACCAGATTTAATTAATACAAAAGGTACACCGTATAATAAGGCGCACTGTCAATTTTTTAGAGAATTTAAGGATTTTAAGTGCGCTTATGGTCTGAAAAATATGGTAACTGCAAGAGTCAAAACCATATATGTCTATGTGTACAGTTTATGGCGACTTCTGTTTAGTCTGTTTGTGGCTTGCAGTTCTGACATTGATTTCCGTGGGTTGAAGTGTGTAGCACGCAGTTAGTGTGCCTCAGCTCCCAAGTGGTAACTTAAAGATGGATTTTTTTTCATACACTGTGCCAAGCTTCTTTGCAGAATGCCAGTTAAGTTCCTTATTCTGCTTCATGGCCCTTCATAGCTTAATTTTGTGGTGCCTCTTAATACACACAACAGAGCTCCTTTAGTTCTTACTTGCACAAGTAATCTGGCTATCTTTGTGCATTTTCCATCCACTGATAATTAGCTCGCTTGTCAAGTAGACGCAGCGAGATGATCTTGCGGCTCTCTGCTGATGAAATGGAAGTGTAGCCATGGATATAGCTCTATGAAATTAACTTCTCAGCCAATCAGTCAGCCCTGTCTTTTTGAGACTGCTCGAGGCGGCTATGCTTCTCCGCTGAGAGATAGCCCATCGGGAACCACGCTAGCCGAAATGCAAGAGCCACAATTAAATCCATGTGTCAGTGTCATTAATGATGCTAATCTATTCTTCTATCTGGAGATCTTCCGGCCTTGTCCCATTGGGGATTAGTCACTGCTTTGATTAAACCGAGAGACTGAGGGCTTTGCAGATGAATAGCATATGTCAATAACCTTTTCCATCATGTACTGCACATTGGGGATAGAATATTCAAACAATACAACTAATAGTAATGCAAGAAACGTAACTGCATTCATTTCATGATAACATGTTTTCAAGCATTGTAGGGTAGATTTTAAACTTGTATGTATTTAGAGGAAGGGATGTTTTTGCATATGTTGTAATAGTTTGGCTTCCTTGCCAATTTTAAAGATGAAAACAAACTTACAAAGTAAATTTCCAAAGAAAATCAAAGAAGCATCTTGATTAAATCCTGCTTGTGGTTATGTAAATGTGTCCTTCTGAAACAATAGGATTAGAATTGTTTGAATGAGAATGTTTAAGGCCCTGCTTTCATTGTTTAAGCTTTAGTCTACAAGCTAGGAAGAGTTATTGAATTAGAACTGTGGAGAATAACTAAGCCATCTAGTATCACTAAGTATCATTTCAATTGAGGTCATTGTAAATCAGCTTTGGAAGCAGGGACAAAAGAGCAGGTGCTGAGTGATGAATAAATGGAGACAAAAAAAAAGAAAAGAAAAGGTGTGTTTCCATTAGTGTCCTTTTAACACTTTTCTTCACAAAAGGAGCAAAAAAACATGCAGAATCATTGTCTCATTTGGCTTCCCCTCGCCTTTTCTCACCTTCTTATTCAATACCAACTCTGAGTCTGGGTCTGTGGATAGGTTTATAGAGTACGCTTGCCAGGCAGCCCAAAATTTACTTAATTGTGTTTGTGTTCATTTGGCTTACATGAAAGCAGTTTCAATTTGGTTCCCAGCCTCTTTTCATGTCTTCATGAAAGAACATCAGAGGTTGGTCACAGTGGGCTCTGGTTCCTCTTGAAACCACACTATAATTTCTACCTGAAAAGGGAAATATCTCTCACTCTGCTGAGACACGATCCAGTAAATCTCTTTGATTCGATAATCCATTTGGTCAAGAAGCTGCAGATAAAGGTAATAAAAAAAAAACAAAAAAAAACAAAATGTGTGTTGTGATCTAACCTGTAGCCAAATAAAGCTTGGGGGGGTCTTTGTAATTTAACAAAGACCTTAAAGATAGATTTACCTCCAAGATAGTATGGAGATGGCTACAGAAGTACAAGTATGTTCAAAGGAACTGAAGGCTTTTTTTAAGGTTAAATTATTGCACAAATGTTCAAAAAAATCTTCAAAAACATAAAAATCGTTAAATAGTTTGCACGACTGGCATGCCAGACATAACTGTTACAAGTCCTTCTGGGGTTTTGAGATGTAATGCTTCTTGGGGCCTCTTAGCTTCATGCATACATGCTATTTCTGCAGGAAAGCTTGCTGCTCTGCCTTCCATCTTTTTTTGTTAGATAAAAAGAAAATAACTCTGCCTTATCACAGTATAACTGTCTATTATCCAAACCTTTCGACATTCTAAGGCCCTCTCTCTGCAGTGCAACATCAATCACATTTTTCTTAATACAACTTTTACAGTTCAAAGGAAAAACAGGTCTTTTCATTTTAATTTTCTTTTCAACAAAAATCAAATTCACACTTTTTTTTTTTTTTTTTAAACTCATCCCAAAGACAACACATATACTGGCTGGTTATCTGATTTTTTATTTTGGCAAAGTAAACGAAAAAGAGAAAACAATTGGTTTTATGATGGATGGATTTCAAATAAAAAAACAAAAAAAAACAAAAAACAAAACTGCATGAACATACACAAATCCACATTCATATGGGGCCATGTTATTTTCCCGTTCTTTACAAAGCTGACAGTGAGAAAGCGAGACATCATCAGCATCAACAGAAATGCCAGGTGTGGGGTCAAGAGATACAACATTGAACAGCTTACAGCTGAACATCTCTTGCATGTGCAGAATGAACACTACAGACTTGAAAATGCCGTGCATTTTGCTTGACCTCATACAGACAAGTTATTATTTCTGAACAGATTTTGCTTTTATGCATCAGTTCTTACAGCCGTCCTTCATTTAAAGAAAGAAAAAAATAGTTTCTGCCTCAAAATGAAATTTTTTATTTTGCATCTGATCTAAGTTTAAACTCACACCTATCTGTATTGTTTTCTCTGCAGTGTGTCCAGAGATAATTCTGTGTCATTGTTGAGTACTGAAATGCCCATTTCCAGTGTTAGCATGAGTGCATGCATATACATTTAGAGTTCATATGCATACCAAGGTTAGCCTGACATTCTTGTGAGCACCTCCATCTTGGACTGACAATAGCCTCTTTCCCACTGTAGGAACCATTTGACGTTCCTGTAACCTTTTCAGTTCTTTGGCGCATTCGGACAGATCGGAACTTAGGGACCATGCCCCTGAGTTCCTATAACCATTTCAGCGCCTACTCAACTTCCGGGTCTTTCCTTAGTTCTGTAGGAACGCATCTGACGAAGCAGGCTGACGTAGGTGATAGCTACGCCCTCGCGCTGAGCGCCGCTACTTAATTTCCGCATCGTCAGACCCCGCCATTTTTAAAAACCACTGTTTACGGAAGCATGGAGAACGCAGCTGATAAGTGGACGGACGACGAAGTCAGAGCCCTGCTGGCCGTTTTTTCAGCCGAGGAAATCCAGAGGGGGTTCGAAAGCACACAAAGAACACGATGGCCTTGTCGCTCTCCATTTTTGCTCCTTTGTGGTGTTTTCCTCTTCGTGGTTTGTTTTGTTGCTGAGTGGCGCTAAAATAACACGTCACTGTCGTAGATGGTTGCGTCAGATCGGTAGCGATCGGGTCTCCGACTCATGTCCGAATGCAAAGTGACACGGTTCTCTGGCGAAGGACAGTTCTTAGAACGCTATTAGTTCTCAGAACGCAGTTCTTAGAACGTCTCTGTCCGAATGAGACTAATGATGCTACACTACATTGGACTGTACACAATTTAGAAGCTACAAACTCTTGACTCTTCATGTGATTTGAGGATGTACTCTGTATGGAGTGTATTTATTGTCTCATCATGGTACATATTCAAGTCAACTTTGGCTGACTTTGGTAGTAATAAGCTTCGCCAGTGCTGTTCTTGCTGTAAAATTGAATTGAGCTGACTCTTTTGGACACAGACGGCTGTGGTACAACTCATAATTGTAGTGACATGGTTTTCAAATACTCTAACCTTTTAAATTTATCACAAAAGATGCATCTGGTGCGGTTTTTAATTCCACCTCAGTTATAAATAACCACTTTGTTCGTTCATGCAAGAGCAAAAAGGCAAAGAAGGAAATTAAGCGCATAGTTTCTCCCAAACTCCATTATTCTGAAAGGAGTAAATGCTGACCCTGAAGACAATGTCAGTCATCAGTTTTGCTGAATGGTAGCTTGGCAGCATTAATTTTGGAATATGTTGTAGAAGAATGGGATTAGTAAAGTTGGCCAGAAAAACATCTCTTAAAATTGTTTTATATTTATCTACTCAGCAAGTCTGGACTGACTTATGTTTCTTTTAATTTTGTTAAAAATGTCGAAACTTTATTCTCCAAATATTAGATGAAATTGGAAAAAAATGTAAAAAGTCCCTGCTATTCTGACATTTTATCATGTGTAAGGTAATTAAACCAGCAAGTTTAGTGAGGGTCAAATTTAGCTCCCTCGTAAAGGTTATAGTACATTTTAGGTGGACTCTGACAACATAAAAAAAAACACCCCTGAATTTCTTTAGTCATTTTCTAAATGTGGAAAGTTTATAAAAGGATATTTAAAACCAGTTTGTCAGACACTAATGCATAGAATAAAGCATTTTACAAAATGCAGAACAGTGAAGCAAAGCATGGCCTGCCTTCTTAATGATACTGGCAAATATGTTTACTCCCTCCTCATCAATATCTTGTAATGAAGATAGCCAAGTTTAGAGTCTTGAATTTTTATAGACCGAGGAAAAGTGCTATTTATTTTCCTGAGCACACTTGGGATGTTTATCTGTTGTTAGATTTTAATGGCTATCCTGGATAGCAGTAGCACTGGACATCACATGGCAAGCTGCCAGGAATAGTGGAGTACACACTCATAATATTTTATCATGATGGCCTCTGTAAAATTAGCAGCATTTGGCTTCTTTAGCTTCATATTTATTTACACCATTGACTATCATGTTCATATGTTACAAGGAACACACAAGCCAGAGGGTTTTTTTTTTTTTTTTTTTTTTTTTTTTTAAACCATTTATTTAAAAATGTAGCGAAATCTGGACCAAAGTTCCCACAAACTGTTAATGGTATAAAAGCAAATTTTATGTTTACTTCTCATTATATAATTGGTATACCATAAATGTAAAAAAAAGAGGTGTTTGCTATCAATTTAATTTTATTTATGGCACAGTTCAGAGGGTCTCCACTCTCTGGGAGGCATGGTCCCCCCCCCTCTGAACCCAAATGGTGTTTTCTTATTGGAGTATGGGGTACCGGACCCCCTTGTACGAGCTGTCCAGTCCCTGTACGACAGGTGTCAGAGCTTGGTCCGCATTGCCGGTAGTAAGTCGGATCAGTTTCCGGTGAGGGTTGGACTCCGCCAAGGCTGCCCTTTATCACCGATTCTGTTCATAACTTATATGGACAGAATTTCTAGGCGCAGCCGAGGTGTTGAGGGGATCCGACTTGGTGGCCTCAGGATTGGGTCCCTGCTTTTTGCGGATGACGTGGTCCTGTTGGCTTCATCTGGTCGTGATCTCCAGCTCTCGCTTGAGCGATTCGCGGTCGAGTGTGAAGCGGCTGGGATGAGAATCAGCACCTCAAAATCTGAGACCATGGTCCTCAGCCGGAATAGGGTGGATTGCCCTCTCCAGGTCGGGGGTCAGGTCCTGCCTCAAGTGGAGGAGTTTAAATATCTCGGGGTCTTGTTCACGAGTGAGGGAAGGATGGAGCGTGAGATCGACAGACGGATCGGTGCGGCGTCTGCAGTAATGCGGACTCTGCGCCGGTCTGTCGTGGTGAAGAAGGAGCTGAGCCAGAAGGTGAAGCTCTCGATTTACCAGTCGATCTACGTTCCTACCCTCACCTATGGTCATGAGCTGTGGGTCGTGACCGAAAGAACGAGATCTCGTATACAGGCGGCTGAAATGAGTTTCCTCCGCAGGGTGGCCGGGCTCTCCCTTAGAGATAGGGTGAGGAGCTCGGTCATCCGGGAGGGGCTCAGAGTAGAGCCGCTGCTCCTTCGCATCGAGAGGAACCAATTGAGGTGGCTCGGGCATCTGGTCAGGATGCCTCCTGGACGCCTCCCTGGTGAGGTGTTCCAGGCACGTCCCTCTGGGAGGAGACCCCGGGGAAGACCCAGGACACGCTGGAGGGATTACATCTCTTGGCTGGCCTGGGAACGCCTCGGGATCCCCCCCGCAGAGTTGGCAAATGTGGCTGGGGAGAGGGAAGTCTGGGCTTCCCTGCTTAGGCTGCTGCCCCCGCGACCCGACCCCGGATAAGCGGCAGAAGATGGATGGATGGATGGATGGCACAGTTCATTCCATTTAAACACAATGTGCTTTACATTAAAAGAACAAGAAATGTAATGAAGGAATACACATTTCTACATATTCAGTTAAACTCCATTTACTCACACACACATGAAAGGAGGAATATACATCTGAAAACCAAAATGATTACTGAATATGAACTAACAGACATAAGAAAAAGCTGGGATAATGGTGAAGGTTTAAGTTTTGTTTTAAAGCTGGGGTAGGTAATCTTGTTCAGTTTTTTTTTACTTTGGGTGAAGTGGTTTCTCTTCCTGATAGTAGTCTGTACATTTTGTAATCATGAACAATGAGAAATATAGTTAGACCCCCTCAGTTTACTGTAAATCTGTAAAAACTCCAATCCAGACCAATCCAAATATTCGGGCTGAATTGAAGTTATTCATTTCGTATATTTCTTAAGCTTCTTCTCCCGGCTCCCCTCATCCCCCTTCAACAGCACATACCTGAAAGCTACACCTTGCAGATAAATAGCCTGTTAGGATGAAAATATAAAGTAATGAAAAAGAAACTTTGAAGTAGGGCTGGGCGATTAATCGGATTTTTATCTCAATTACAATCTGGGTTTTCAACGATCATAAAAGTAAAAGGGTGCTATTATTTCTCTCTTTGCAGTTTCCTCCCCTGGTGTCTTCAGTTGCTAATCAAGCGTCACTGGCATTGCAGCGCAGTGCTGTAAACTCCTCCCACAGCCGCTTTGGTTTTATTCAGCCACTGTTGTCAACTTGGCGAGTCTGGCGACCTTTTTTTTTTTTGTTAAAAGCGACTAGCGACAAATCTAACAACTTTTACTGGAGTTATTAGAGACTTTTCTGATGTTTTGACGACTGACTTGAAGGCACATATTGTTCTGCAGTTACTTTAAGGAACGAGCAGCGGGAGCCTCTCCGTCCTAAAGCACTCCCAGGCGGCCAGTCTGTCGGCTCCGGCTGCAGGTCAATGTAGAATAACTGCAGTAGGTTGTGGAAGTTCACAACAACATAGTTTATACCATTGTCAGTGACAACTGGCTGCATTATTTTCGTATACATAGTTCGGCGAGTTAAACACTGTAATATCCCTCCGTTACGGGTCGTTACCATAGCAACGTGTTAATAGACTGATTCAGATCAGCTGTCTTTTAACAGGTGAATGAGAGAAACGTACTGTAGCTTGAGAGCGGTTGTTTGGCTAAAAATGTACATCGAAGCCAACATAAAATGGTTCCTATTCCTGTTCCTAAGCGGTAAAAGCAGATTAAACAACTCGGAACCGTGCATTAGACAGTTATAATGCACGACACGGAGAACACCATGAAGCTCAGCGTTATTTAAAAATTCTGGATAATTGTGTTGAATAATTGAGAACTCAATTTGAGTAAAAATAATCATGATTATAATTTTTGTCATCAAGCAGCCCTATTCAGAAGGCAAACATAGCTAAGAAAAAGCTGGAAGGGTTCCCCCGACTTGGCTTGGTTTATTTGCCTCCTCCCGCTAAACAGCCAAGAAAAGAAAATCATTGGTGGAAAAGCTGCAAACTAGAAAAGCACCTCCACCAAGGCCTTCTAAAAAATTCCTGGATACAAACAGTGATCCAGATTACCACCACCATCAAATCAGTTTTTCCTTTTCACATTTCCAACAATTCCTGCAAATTTAATTAAAATCCGTCCATGTCTTTAATTTGAACATAAACAGATAAATGTCAGTAAAAACATAACCTCCTTGGCGGAGGTAAGAAAAAAGCCTTGGACTCACACAAAACCAGAGGGTAAAGGTAAAGTAAGGAAGGGTGCCACTTTCAAATCTTGCTAGTGCCCCAACATTACCTACCCCAGCTTTAAATGTGTCATGGTTGTAGTTGACCTGAGGTCAGTTTGCAGCTTGTTCCAGAGAACAGGACCACAGGAACTAAAGGAACCTTCCCCACCCTTGGATCTTATTTTGGGAATAACAAAAAGGCCTGACCTGTGGGACCTGATGGGGTCATAGACAAATGACAATCATTCCCTCTATTCTAAAATGTTGGAGTATTTCTCCATGGGTTGTTACAGCCTGGCAGTCGGTCACACTAACAGAAATCTGTTCCTGTTTCCCATGTTCATTAGCCTGTTCATGCCCTTTTCCCCTCTGTGCTGGGCTAATCTGGCCTGACAGGATGGGTGTAACATTACATAAACCCTGGAGGCATCCTGCCGCCTGCTAATTAACCTAGCTCATCAGCCATTCCTGTATGAAGAGATACATTTATTAAGTTCTATATAGTATGGCCATGATCTTCATGGATAAGGCGGTAAAATCATGTTTAAGTTACTAAATATGTTCAAGTAAAAACTATCATAGAAGTTGGCACACTTTTATGTGAATAATTTCCTTCTTTCTTATTTTACCCTGAGACGTTCAATATCTCTTCATTTTGTAGTGACTCTTTGAGCTTCAAAAAGCATTATTCCTTCAGCTTCAAGCTGTACTTTCTGTCTAGAGGGTTTTAAATAGATGGATTATGAGAGCCAGAAAATAAACTTCACAACACCCCCCTTCTGTTAAAGCGTTCAGACTTTTCTTCCTCCTGTATCTCCTGTTGATAGAAATCCATTTGTAGTGTGCAAAGTAGAAAAACACACCTAGCTTTTTATCTCTAAAGCAAGGTTCTACTTTAATCGCTGATGAATATTTCTATTGTCCACTGAGGTGTGTGGGTGGGTTTTTTTTTTCTTTTTTTTTTTTTTTTTTTCTTTTTCTTTTTTTTTTGTGAGGTTTATCCCACACGCATGTGCGTAGCACTGAAAACTTCAGTCCGCGCCCACCTACTGGGTGGGCTCCGTCTGGTCCTGGAGTATAAATTGGGCTGAGCCCTACAATCTGCTCCCAAATACCAGCTTTTTCTTCAGCTGGTCCAGGAACCAGTGAGCCCCAGCAGCTTTCAGGACTGTGCCTATAGTCATAGAATCTGGGGTTACCATACGTAACCAACACTCTATTTTGTATAGGCTTTGCCCTTTAAGGCCATCACTAATGGGATAAGGGCGAAGCAGGACATAGTCAATGCAATTTAACTTTATTTATATGGCGTCAAATCATGGCAATGCCATCTCAAGACGCTTTACAGACAGAAAAAAGGAACATGATGAAAGCCAATTCATAATAGCCTATATAAGGAAACCAACAGATTGAGTTGGAGGATCCAACCTGAGCAAGCACACTAGTGACAGTGGGAAGGAAAAAAAAATCCCTTTTAAGGGATAAGAGAGAGAGATAAACGGAGAGAGAAAGAAGCTCAGTGTATCAAGAAATGTCCCTCAGCAGTCTAAACCTATAGCAGCATAACTAAGGGATGCTAACCATCCCTAGCTATAGGACTTATCAAAAAGATAAGTCTTCAGCCTAGTCTTAAAGGTGTGGAGGGTGTCTGCTTCCCTAACACTAACTGGGAGCTTATTCCATAAGAGAGGGGCCTGATAGCCAAAGGCTCTGCTTCCTGCTCAGTGAGTCCATGCCTCACTGGGTTTATGTAGTACAGTAAGCATAAAACACACTTAGGTCCTGGTGCTGCATCATGCGCATTGATGCAGCAAGTAGTGGCAGAAAGTTCACTAGTACCAGCAGCAGAGGTGCTGGGATGGTCCGAACCAGGACAAATGAGAGGGAAGGAATCTGCCCTCATCACCTCAAGTGAAAAGGGGGAACATGTCACTCTGAGAAGACACTCGGGACAGAGTGGCTCATACAGAAACTGGAAACATCTTGTTAGTAAAAGTGGACAAAGGAGCATGGAGATGTCCACAAAGCTGCATTCCAAATTTCTTCTACTTTCATGCCTTCAAACAAAACTGTAGAAGATGAAACTTCTCTGGTGGAGTGAGCTCTGAGACCTTCAGGAGGGTCCGATCCCAAGGAGACATAAGCCTGGGAGATGGCATCACACAGCCAGTGTGACAGGCAGTGGGCAGACAAAGGAGAGCCTTGGGAGTTTTCTCTGTATGCATGAACAAACGATGGGAGCTGCGGAGTGCAGGCGCGTGCGCTGCATAGAATGACAGTCCCCACACTGGACAGAGTAAGTGAGAACGTGCGCCCTCCTGTGACTTGTGAGGAGTAGGGTAGAAACAATTCAGCGTAATCACTCTGGATTTGAAGGAGCTTGTGATGGTTTTTGGATGTCATTGCTCTTGATCTTGAAATTGAAGCTTCACTGCTGAAGAAAATTGGGAGCCGATTGTAGGGCTCAGCCCAATTTATACTCCAGGACCAGACAGAGCCCACCCAGTAGGTGGGTGCGGACTAAAGTTTTTAGTGCTACGCGCATGCGCGTGGAGGGATAAACCCACTAGCGATAGCCTTAAAGGGCGAAGGCTATACGAAACAGAACTGGAAGCACAGCAAGATATAGAGAGGATATATAAACTACTCTACAGAGCATGTTCCAGAAAACAAGCAAGCTTCAACTCAATCCTTTGTACTCTGAGGGGATGGTGCTTGTTATGGCAATGACAGTTTGGATATTTTTAAAGACATATCCATCACAAATCCAGAAATGCTTGTATCCAGGGCTGCTAGAAAGTGAGGAAGAACATTAAAGATAATTCATGACTAAATACCGTGATTTAATCTGTAAATACTTGATCTTTGCAAGTGGAACTAAAGAAGTAAGAAGTATGTGCAAGTTGTCGTCATAATTTTCATCCATGTGTAAACACAACTGAAAATAGTTTGTACCAAGACTGTATGGTGCCAAATGACGCTATTAGAGGAACTCTATGGATGAGAAGGATTAGGTCTGTGTGAAAGACTATAGAAGCAGGTGTTGCTCAGAAGGTGGAGTTTAATCCCCATTTTTCCTAAGTGTGTTCAAGACACCGTGCTGCACATGGACTCATATAATTTACCTCTATTCAAAGCATCTGGTAAATCGATGTAATGCACATAGTTTGATCCTGATCCGCTAAATAAGTAAACATTTGTGACTCAAATTTAAAATTTGATTTAAGCAAAGCCAGTGAAGATCAGAGAGTACAGGAATTATGTGCCGTTCTTGGCTGATTGAACACCAAAACGTGGACCATCTGTTGGGGTAGCACGGTGTATGCTGGGAGAGCAGCAAGAAGCACTGCAATATTTGAAGCTGTTGAATGTGTTTTAAAATGGAATGTGTCATCGAGTGCTCACTGCAAGGATTTATGCATTTTCAGTCTTGCCGTGCTGCATTTGACTGAAGTCTTTCCTGGTGTTATTCCATGACTGGTTTCAGGTTGAAAAATAATTTTCTCAGCATATTTAAAACTCGATGATGCATTCATCAAGATGGATGGATGGATGGATGGATGGATGGATGGATGGATATTTAAAACTCAATTTCAAAACTAATCTAATTTTCAACAACCGTGAAATTTTATGAGCATTTGAATACTTGTTTCCCCTGAGCTGATCAAAGACGTCATCATCATTAATAAAGATTTTTAAAGGTAATGAACAGTGAACATGTGCTTCTGCGCTGAGTCAGCACCATAGCTGCAGCAAGTGTTGGCTTCTGCGACTCTTCATTTGCAAGTAAAAAGTTGGAAACACTGCTGTGAGTGTTTCTCGGTGTCTTAGAAAACACTTGAGAGTGTGACTCAGACCGCCTCACTCTGACGTGCACTGACAGGTGCCTCCACGATGCCACTTCTCTTTCAAACACACATTTTCTGGCAGATCTTTCTCAGCTAAACACCTGGTGCACTCATAGATTTCTTGTTTAGTTTTTGTGCCATTATAAGAATTGTTAATTATTTAATGGTAAAGTTCAACAGCTTAAGTTAAAATATTTAAATACAAGTGGAGGTAGTTTTTTTTTCTTGGAACATATGTAATTTGGTTATTCAGTTGGCTTCAAAGGTTTTTGACAATAAAACGTATGACGGACTAAATTTGTCACTAAAATAAAATAAACTGAAAATAACGGGGCAGATTATGACCTTTTTAATTTTGAAGTAATCAGTTCCAAAACTAAAACGATAACAAAGCGATATTTCCTCACAGAAGCATCAAGCCAGATGTTTTTATTCCATTATTACTTTTATATATTCAGTTCGGAGACAGTAATGAGGGATGGGAGTTTGTGTTTTTGCAAAAATGGGTAGAGTAAGTAGAATGTCTGTGTGCTGTTTGTGTGCATGTGTGTAGGTGTGTGAATGTGTGAAAGAAAACCATTATGAGGTGTGTGTTTTTTAAATTGCTGTAATATATTATGTTATCTAAAGGCTTTTTAGATTTTCTTACTTTTAATGTGGATAAAATGTTTTTTATAAAGAACAACACTTCGTGTTGCTCTGAGCATGAAAAGTGCTTTAGAAATAAATTTGGTTTGAATATTATGAACTTAGACTCATTGAGTATTATTAAGATTCTTTACATGGCAGAAACTGGAAACACATGTAGAGAGCTACAAGGTTTTTATCAGCTGAAAAATAAGTCTTTATAACTGAACACGTCTTACACACATCAAGCCAGCATCACAAAATTAGCTGAGTGACAATTGTACCAGTGGCTGGAGTTCTGTGTTTCAGTGTGCGAATATTGGTTAATTCTATGTGTAATTTTCTTGTCTGTCAGTCGGGCAACAAAAGCAGCATCTTGTTAAATTATGGCTCAATTAAGGCTTGCTGTTTTGCTTGGGTTTCAGGTAAGTGTGGGAAAATCGAATGGAAAAATGAATATATATGAATATATATATATATATGAATGTGTATATATATATATATAGATATATATAGATGTATATAGATATAGATATAGATATATATATATATATATATAGATATAATGGCCAAAAAATGCATGTAAAAATAATTGAAAATGAGATGATTATTAGATAAATTGAGAGTATGATTTGTAGTCTTTGTGATATTATCGTGATGGTGGAACATCTTTTTTTAAAGTCAGAGGTCTCTAGTTTAAAAGTGGTAGTGTGAAGCGTTTTTGGCAACCGAAGCTGTCGTTGGCACACGGCATAAGTTTTAGTAAGCTGGCAGCTTATGTTGTGAGATAGTATGAAAATAATGTGCTGTGTGAGATGGAAGATATTCCCTATACGTTCTGTCACATTTATCTTCTGCAGTTTTGTGCTAAAAATAGTTTTGGGACCTGAAGTGCACTGAAGAATCTCACATGCCTCTTAATAAATAATAATTTAGAGTGTATTGTTCACTTTAAAAGTTTACATATGGTGGGGCTGACGTTTTTTTTTTTGTTTTTTTTTTTTTGTCTTGTCCAGCATTTAAGCAAGCAGACTGATGTTCTGGATGCTGTGTTCTGCTGAGCAGATTTATTTTGCCAAGGGGAACTTTTATAGATGTAATGATCCCCTTGTATTTCTTGATTCTTATTTTATTTTTCTATTTGCTTTGGATAATAGTTACCTATTATTATCTATTATTATTAACCAACTATTAAATAGTTAATAGTTAGTTACAGAGTTTATGCTGCTGGACCTGACCGGAAAGGACAGTAAAGGGGCAGAAAGAGAACAGAAAAGAGAACATAAAAAAACAAAAAGATCAACGCATACACGTATATGCACATACACACCCACCTACATATATATGTATATACACTCGCACATACAGTATATACATACATACATATATATAGATAGATATACATACATACATATATATATACACACAAACATACATACATATACATACATATACACATACATATCCATGCACATACATACAGACATATACATACATACATATGTACACACACATACCCACCCACACACATAAATATATACACCCACACAAGCCAACTCTAGAATCATGGTCCCTGTGGAGAACAAAACCATTGACAATCAGGAGGACCAGAAACTAGCAAGTTAAATCAAAAAGACAGAAAGAGAAGTATCTGCTGTTAATGAATAAACTTGCTGGATGACTCAGTGACTGTGACACATGCAGAACATTCATGCAGAACATTTAGAGTGGAACGTGTTCAGAGAAGAGTGATCATGCCAATGTGACCCCGCCCGCCTAGGGCTAGAGGCAGGCCAGGAGAACCCAGAGACCCGGGTAACCGACAGTCACCCCCAGGCACAGACCCCAACCACCCCACTCCGGAGCCAGCCATGCATCCGCCCAGGAAGTGGCGAAGGAGGTGCCCAACCAGAGTCCCCCGCAGTCAGGGGGAGCAGGCCCAGGCCGGCAAGGGCCGATCCCGCCGGGCACCGGCCACCCAGGGCGGACAGAGCGCAGGCCCCAGGGCCCCAAGAACCCGAGAGCAGCCCCCCCGCCCCCGCAGGCAGAGGGTACAGCCCACACCGAGGGCTGGTGGGGCTGACGTTAATGTGCAAAAGTGTTTGCTGGCAGCGAAAAAACCGCTCATATCTTTTGAGCTTCTGTGTTTTTAGAATTCAAAAATCAATCCCCAATGATTGATTTCTGAGTTAACATCCTATAACTGCATTTATGAAAAGGCTAAAAAGGCTGGATGCCTGTTTTGTGCCTTTTTATACATTGATAGAAGAAAATTTACCAACAGAAGAATTCCACAAACTGTAGATGGCAACATTTTGAGTAGTTTAATTGCCATAAAATGTATGTAGCACCAGCTGCACACTACTTGGTGGTTGTGGTTCAAATGTAAGTTTAGCATTGTTGTTGTGCTGTAAGATGACTGTGCAGAAATGGAAAGCCAGCTAAGTTATCTACCTAATAGAACATGTTTTTAATGTTTAGCAGCTAATGTCTGTCTAAAAACCAACTTTTCAAACATCTTTTAACAAAAAACTGTGAAATATTTCCTTGGCTATATGGGGGGTGTCAACCAGTGGCCTTTCTGTGTGGAGTTTGCATGTATTCCAGCTTCCTCCACCATCTAAAGACATGCATGTTAGGTTAATTGGTTTCTCTAAATTGTCACTAGAAAGGAGTGTGAATATAAATAGTTGCTTATCTCTCTGTGTTGGCCCTGCGATGGACTGACGTCTCACCCAGTGATTGCTGGGATAGGCTCCAGGTCCCACAAGCCTGAATTGGACTAAGCTATTAAGAAAATGGATGGTATTGCTGACCAGCTGTTTGACATTTCACTCTTTGATCATCATCTAACAGATCTTCCTCACCCGCCTTCGCATTCAGACTAGGATTAAATTACAATTAAGAAAATGAAGTCAGACACATTTATATACATCCCAGAAAAAAATAGATATAAAACAAGGGCATTTCTTTATGTCTTTAATCTTAACTTTGTTTTGATGCCAGACCACCTTGGCTCTAGCTGCTCAATAGATACTGTGCCCTGTATCTTTAACCTCCCTATTCTGAGTAAACATGGTTATACATTTGGTCAAGTTGGCAGAAATTGATTTTATGTGTTTAGCACACAAACATTTTCAATACTGGAATTTATTTCGGATTGAAATAGAATATTCACTTTTTTTTCGACTTGGTGTTATCTGTGTCTCTAATAATGGATGAAATAAGTACTTGGTCACAAACACAAGGTTGTAGCATAAAGAAACAGCCCCTCCCTAGCATCAATTTATCTCTTCTCTCTTAATAACAGTGACACTTCACTGCACTCTTTAGCCTTGCTGGCACGATTGTGCTGACAGTTTTGTGTTAAATAAGGTTGGTGCAGACTGGTATTAAAGAGGTAGTTATGGCCCAACACTGTGCTTCCCATGGCAGCTTAAATTGGACTGAAATGGCAATAATCAGGGAGACCTACAATGGGCAAGCTGTGCATCCTCAAACCACAAAAAAAATTCATAATAATGTAGAAGACGACATCCGTTTCATCTGTCATAGTATTTTTTGTGAAGATATAAACAAATGGAGAAAAATCCATGCAAAGCCATTGGATCTGAACGTCAGAACACATCTGTGATATCCTGCAGGTTTTCGATGTATCTCTGCTTCAACACACCTGCCTAACTTTTAATGGATCCAGCAGCATATGAGGTTCTGCATAATGACTCAGTAATTTAAGTCAGGTGTGTTGGAGCTGGGAGACCTGGAAAACCTGCCGGATTGTGCCCCTTGAGGACCAGAGCTGGACACCGCTGTCTTTAAAACATTGCAGTCTTTATACATACTTAAACATGCAGTGAGGACCTTGATACATGCCATAGGAATTGGAAGACCACTAAACCATTAAGTAAAGGAATAGCTTTAATGTTCTCTTTTATTGTTTTGGTCCGACCGTCATTCATCTGACGTATACACTGGAGGAAATAACTGCACATAACAGGCACTTTACTGCACTCAAGAATGTAGATGTTTCTAGTTTTAATGGCATAAGAGATGAATTATAAATTAAGTATATTAAGTCATTGGTACAGTGCCTCAATTGTGTTTAGAGGCTTGAACAACAGTCCAAAGAGAAATGATTTTATGGTGTTAGACTGTTTTTAGGCAATAGCATTAATCTGTAAAAGAATTATGGAAAACTAAATCAATTTACTAAGCAGGATTTCAGGTTATTTCCAATTCTTTAAATAAAACAGAGCTGAAGATCAGGGATTAACCTCACACTAATTGTTTGACTTTTGTTTAGCAACATTAGTCTTCTCTAGGGTGGGTTTAAAAAATGATTAATCCTATTTCAATTAACAAAGTTTAGAAATTGATTCTTTAATAGACGTCTTATATTCGTGAATCGAAGGATCACTGCATTTTATGGCATTTCATAAGCACATATATATGTGTCATATTAGATTATTAAAGTTATCTGATTGCATGAAATCAAACAGTTGAGGACATCATAGGAAGGTGCTGGTGGACTGATACGAGTCCAGTTGGATGCAGGTGTTGACTTGTAGTGCTACATGTAGGGCTTTTTTTTCTTTTCCCCTCCCAACAATATTCCCAATGTTAAAACACAAAGAATAAATTCAAATGAAATGGTGTCGTTAGACAACTGGCTCTAATTAAATCAATATTGAGTTGAACTGGATTTAATAGAAATCGAACCAGAAATTAGTGATGACATCTAACCCAAGTCTTAAACAGAAAGATGATTAAATGTCAAGTCCAGAGTAAAGAGCAAAACTAAAAGAATCTAATTCTTACAGGCTGTATTGTCAGAAATTCAGTTTGCTGTGGTTTTTATTTTATTGGTAGCATTCAGCAAATGCCACTTCCCAATCAAGACTGTTCTTTACTAATCGCATCACCTGAATGAAGTATTAATTTGTTCACTCTAGTTAATAAGTAACTTTAAAGTTAGCACAGACATCCACTGTTAGCTTAAATGTTAGCCTAAATATTTGCTTTCTACTTGTTGGTTAATACAGAGCAATGCATGTTTATTCTTAAAAGGTGCGGTCTTTTAAAAAAAAAAAAACCAAACAAACAAAAAAAAACCAGATATACTTTGTTTTGTGTCAGGAATTTGTGTTGGAGTTGGTGTTTATTTAGTTTGTCTGCTGTTTATCGAGGACCACGAGACCCAACATTATGTGCATTGTTTTTAGTCAGGTGTTCATTTGTACATTTGTTGCCACGTTACACATTTAAATTGGCACTCCTCATTGCCGGAGTCAGGCTTTAATCATTTTCTTTTCACCACAACTGTTCCTCTGTCGTTTTAAAAGTAGTAATCTTTCCAGTGTATAATAATAGGCTGTGTTTACTTAATTATATATTTTGTAAGCTTTGTAGTGTATTTAATCTGCATTTTAGTTTTGTAACTCATTTGTAACTTTTTTTTTTTTCCTGTGGTGTACTTTTCTTTTTTGATCTCTTATCTTCCTTCTGTTTAAATCACTTTAGTGAGATTCAGATATTGCAGAAATGATCACATTGAGAGTTGCAGTTGCAGAAAAGGCTTCAATGGTTGGAGCAGCTAGAGAACCGAAACGGGCTGAAAGGCAGTAAAGCCAAAAGTCTGGCTTCAATCAGACACACTGCACACAGATGCTCACACATTATTAGCACATAATTGCGCACTAATTGTGATTAATCATGTATGCGTGCAGAAATGTCTGCATGTGCGTGCATGTGAGTGTGGCCACGTTGCTACATTTCATTAGGCTAGGCAGCCAAAAGGGAAGGTCATGGTGAAGGTGTTTAAAAGAGGCTGTGAAAAAGGACTGGATCTGGTCCCTACAGGACCTAATTGAACGCAGCAATGACAGGGTTGGGGAGAGTCGGCGAGGAGCACTTACTCTCAGGCCACCCATTTTAAAAGAGGTGTGATAAGACCGGCGGATAAGAGCAAGGTCCAAATAGGCTGAGCATCTTATCGGCACTCCAAGCGAAGTAGGAGGAGACAGGGGGAATTTGGATTCCCAACAGTTTTTAAAGTAAAACCTGACAGGAAGCTATTCACCCAACAGAGTAAGTCCAGGACTGGTAATGCTCCAGTTCCAAATCAATTCAGATATGCAACAAGCAATTTTTGTTCTTTTTAAGATCTTGAAACTGTCTAGAAAAGTATTAACTAAAAAAAATCAAAATATGTAAATTGCAGTAACGTAGGTGAACATTGAATGGCTACATCCCTGCAGAGAAGAAGTTACTTACTTAATTCAGGTGCCTGTTTAAACATTTATGAAGAGTGTAATTGTGGAGGATGACAAGCAATTTTCAGGGGGTGGCAAATGGATATGACCTGAGCTACCGGGGCCATCACAGCCACTGGGGTAAAAGAATAAAATCAAATGGAAAATTAATATTCTTGGCTCTTTAGATCTCTGGACTAGGTGTATGTCAGACAGAAACCAACATCTCTGTTTTAGTTATTTTGGAGCAGGGATTTATTGAACATATTCAGAGTATGATACCAAATTAGGACTGTGTCACATTTAAGAACAATGTGGTTTGATACTGCAGTTGGTGACAAATGGGACAGAAGCAGCAGAGTTACAAAAATGATCATTATTTTACATTTCAGCTAACTTTTTTTTTTCGATTTCTCCAATAAATAAGCTTCATATCAAGATTTGTGTTTAGCAGCTGCCATTTTTTTCTTGTATCTAGATGAGCCTTGTCATCTCTGTGGTTTTGACTTTCTCTTTCTGTCCTTTTTCTGATTTTGCCTTCTGCGTGGTTCACATTGAGTTTGCACTGCTTGACTTTGTTAGCAATTTGAAAAAATGCATTATGCTCCATTTATTGGTCATACAGCCAAAAACCAAAATAAATCAAAATACAGTTGGAGATTTGCATGCCACTGACACGACGCAGTACAAATACAGGCAAGCAGCACAACCTGTGAATACAAAACAGTTCAAGTGCAGGTAGAAGGATGTCAAGAATAAGGGTGCATTCACATCAGAATTGTCTGCTAGACTTCATCCAATTGGGGACTTGGCTCAGTTGTGGGGGGGGGGGGGGGCAGGATTGCGTTCACGCTGCACATTGATCAAACAAGCCAAACGAATAATATATCTTGATTCCCACCAAAGATGGCCCTGCATTGCTATTTAGCAAAAGAGAGGACAAGACCTACATGAAGAAGAAAACTGTTTCCTCCTTTTGCGAGTTAAACATGAAGATAAAACTATCGCTGTTGGGTTTTTTATTTTGCAAGTATACAACAGAAATACACTGCACCAATGGACGCACTATAAACAACAGATGAGTCAGAGAACCCTTACCCCGATTGCTATGTATTTACCCACAATGCAATGCTACACCAAATGCAGGAAGTGATTTTTTTTTTTTTTGTCGTCTGCTTCCTGTATTTGATCTGTTGAAACGGACCGAGACTTGCATTTGAAGTAGACCGAGTCCACTTCTTTGATCCGAATCAGAATTTTTTTGGCACATTCACATTTCCCCAAACAAAGCAGACTTTTTGAGCAAACTAACTAGGATTTGAATAAAAAAGGTTGATTCATGAAAAGCTGAATGTGCCCTAAAACAGAAAACATTTTATACCAACTGAGACTGTCAGATTTGCTCTGACTTGCCATAAAAATGAGTCTCTGTCCGAAGAAGCAGGTATTTTGGACATTTATCAAACCAAAGATAGATATTGATATTTGTTTAAACCTGCAAGTAATCAGTGAAGTACCCCTTTGACATCTATATAGAGTAATTTGAGTAATGATTGCGCAGATTAAACTGAGCCTTAATATGCTGTGCACAAATCTTGCAATAAATGTGTGTGTAACATGCAGAGTCAGAAATGCATTCTACAGTGTTGGAGCTGACTCAACACTTTGACCTCAGTGGGTATTTTTATATCTCCACTATAACAAATCCCTGTTGGTCTCACCGCACACGCTCAGGCTGCCAGACCAGGCTGTAGCACCTGATCACAGCACAAAAGTTCAATAAATCCTGGCAGTCAAATAATTCTCAATGGGGGAAAAAGGGAATGATTTTTTTTTTTTTTTTTTTTTTTTTTTTTTGAAAAAGCATCGCTTTACAGTACTGATTACATTTTTGCCTCAAAGTATTTTAAAAGGTTTTTCTGAAGAACTGCTGTATTATGCAGTGCTCTGTTTTATGTTATACAACTGAGATATACCCATCACAACATCAGGGACAAATTGTTTGTCTTTGTTTTTCATTTTTGAGGGTTATGTCCGTTGTAAAGGTACAACAAATATCCCCCATCTCAGCTTAAACAGCTAAGAACTAATTTTATGTGTTACATGAATGCTTAAATCTCCTTAATCCTTGACTGTGTACAGAGAAAACGGAATAAAATGATTTCACTGAATACTTTTTCTGTCAGATGTAGAAGAGTAGTAGAGCGTGAGGCTGTTGCACAAACATTTAGTCAAATTCTTAATGCTTTTTCCCTAAATTTTTTTTAAACAAGTCTACTTATTGGGAGGAATAAAAAGTGAAATGTTGTGATAAACCTTTGAAAAGTTGCAAGAATCAAAAGAAATCTTATTTTAGCAGCTTTAAAAGTTCAGGATGGTTAACAGTGGAAACTTGGGGTAGTTAAGGAGTTTTGAGACTTAAAATGAACCTGAGAAAGTATTTGTTTTTAACTGATGAAACTACTCTGAAGTGGCATGAAAGTTAACAGCAGGACAGGGCTACTACAATAATCATCTTTCAATTCAACAGTCTAATATTCAGAGACCGCTGAAAGGACTAAGAAGTCCTTGAATTCGACAGAAGAAGCCAAGTAATATGTATATTTTTCCGTTTGAGGCAGAATTTGTTGTAGCATGAATCCTCAACAATGAGATTGAGGCCATTCATGAATAGTATTGTAAAAAGTCACTTTATTATGTGAAGACTTTGGAGAAAATGTTCAAATGATAATAAAAAGAAAAAGATTGTTCACTCTGATGGATGGGAGCTGTGTTATCAGACAAGCTGAACAAAAATGGCATTGATCCCTGAGAGTGGTCTCCGCACACAACAGAATGTCGACGTTACTGGAAGACTTTTGGTCATTTCACTCGAGAGAAATAATTTAAAAAATCTTTGTCATCGTTTTATAAAAAGTTGCCTGTCAGATTATTTATTGTAATGATTATTTTTTCTATAGCTTCTACCTAGGTGTTCGGAGTAATTACAATCAATGCTTTGGACTATCATGCACCATTATGGCCCACATCAGTCCAGTATCCATGATTAATGACTGCTCAAATATGGACGAGGGAGCAATGACATTGATAGATGTCACTTTGCCAGTGAGGCTTTTAACTCAAAATGGATTTGGTACAGTGCATAACTGTCTGTTTTCCTCTCTTTCTCTCTTTCACCGTCTTCCTCTCTTTTCCCCCTTTCCCACATCTTTCTCTCCTACTTTATCTTCTGAATTAATGCTGCTTTTCCTCTGCATCAGGTAAGGCAATTTTTTAAAGTTTTTTTCGATGTATGTGGTCTAAAAGCAACATCTTACCATACTACTGCAGGAGTAACTGACTGTATTCACCTGCAACTTTTGCCTAGAAAAGTGCACACATTTGCTAAGACAGAAACGTTGTCTTTCCTGCTGGCATGGCTGTGAACACTTAATGCAATCACAGTGGCCCTCTTTGTCATAATCCTACACTAAGCCATGGCACTGGGGTTGCTGAAGGCCCTGCTCATATGTGCGCATAATTACATTCTTTGAACATTTAAATATTGGTGTTGGCTGTTTTTGTGTATAATGAATGAACAGCCATGGGAGGAGGCAGGGACCGGAGAACAGATGTCTCTACGTGTTATAGTGTACACACAGAAACCACTAACTTGAGTGAAATTTGGCCGGATGCAATGTGTTGTCCTCTCGTGGTCAAGGAAGCAGCTGCTTATTTGCTTTTTGGTTTCGGACGAGTTATTTGGTTCGGAAGGATCCACATGACTGAGCAAAAAGGAGGTCGACAGGAGAGTTAATCTACACCAGGACTCTTTGCATCAGCTTTTTAAGTTGCTGTTTTTTTTACTTAAGTACATGTCAGGGTCCTACTCCATCGGGGGCAGTTTGAACTCAAATTCAGAGGAATATATTCAGGAGGAAATTTGTTCATGTTTCTCTTCACTAAGGATTAAAGGCTCATTGAATAAACTGTGGTCTCTTAATTGAGGTCGCAAAGCTAGAGGGACTCAGTCTTCCTAAAGCTAACAAGCATTTAGAGATACTGCGCAAGAAGGAAATGAGGTGAGTGACAGCGATGGGCAGTGAGACGTAGTAATGTGAGGAGCAGGAGAATCTGAGAAGGATTAGATGAAGCAGTATTTACTTGGGAATTTTGACCAGGGAGGGAAATGGGGATGGGATTGTATGAGCTGAGCATGTATCAGTGAAATATGAAAATAATGAGGGAAGCTTGAAATGGGAGGAGATAGATTAGGACTAAATGCAAATGGTGGGTAGAGAGAGGTTTGGTGAACGGATAAAGAGATGGAAGCTGGTGGAGCTAGATGACTGGATTCTGTTATCAGTATTCTGTCTTCATCACTGAGCTCCAGGGACTTCAGCAGCCATGTTCCCCGTTCTGCTTGATCTCTTTTATGCATACACATTCCAGTAGAGCACATGAATTCAACTAGAACCTGAATGCACACTTTTATGTTTATTTCTTTCCCAAGTCTCAAAAGCAGTAAGAGCAAAGTTCTACCAGACAGAAAAAAATATGGATTACGCTAGTTCTACTAGCCAAAGGAAATGTGTAAGCTTACACATGAAATTTTGCCCGGCTTTTGGTGCCAAATGGGTCTGATTCCCAATTGCATGAAAAAAAAAACAAAAAACAAAAAAAAAACAGAGGATGAGATGATGCCAAAAATTACCCTGAATATGCAATACAAGCTATCTTGTAAGCTAAAATTATTATTTCTAATGATTTCTCTTATTATTATCTGAAACTCTTTTGTTCAGAAAAAAGTGAGGTAATGTTGGTAAGGCATTAAGGTTAAACTATCTTATTTCAAGGCAGCTGTGGGCTTTTCTTTAATAAAGTGATTAAAGAATGAAACACATTTTCACTGTATTTTTTGTTGGAATTTAGGGTTTATTATTAACAATAACACTACTAAAAAGACCACTCCTTAAAGTGATTAAAGGGCAAAAAAAAAAAAAAAAAAAGAAAAAACAAATTTGATAAGTGATTCTGTGCACTGTAATGTCACATTTCCAGGGTCACTAAACCCTTTCTGCTGCAGTGATTGTACATGCTTCATATGAAAAAAAAAAAAAAAAAAAAAGTTCTACTTAGGTCATATAAAGTACTTTGCAGAGTTTCCTGGTGTAAAAAGCTTCACACTATAGCAGAGGAATAATGTCAGTATTAAGAACAATTAAAGCTGGGGTAGGTAATCTTGCTCAGACATTTTTTTTTTTTTTTTTTTTAACTCTGGTTGAAGGTTCCTCGTCCTGATAGTAGTCTATATATTTCGGAATCATGAACGTGATTAGGAGGGTGTTAGGATGAAAATACAAAGTTGTGAATAAGAATCTCAGAAGGCAAATGCAGCAAGGATTTCCCCGACTCGGCTGGGTTTATTTGCCTCCTCCCGCTAAACAGCCAAGAAAGAGAAAATCGTTGGTGGAAAAAGCTGCGAATAAAAAAAAAACCTTGGATCACGCAAGGAATAAAACCAGAGGGGGAGGGGCCAAGACAGGGTGCCACTTACAAACCTTGCTAGCTCCCCAACATTACCTACCTCAGCTTTAATGAGGCAGCCATTAAATTAAAGACTATTTATTTTTAACAATATTTAGGTTTAATTAAAAAAAAAAAAAAAAACCTTTTATTGCAAGTGTTGGGCTGGACATGGAGGTGGGCTGTGGGGGCTTGACATTGCTGTCAATGTCAATATTTAGAAATCCCTGCCTTACATAGTGTTGTGCTGCTTTTTGTACTTCCTTACTTCCTCTACTGGTTGTTCCTCAAAACTATCTTCTCCTTGTTGAACCTTTCACATCAGTAGGAAAGCAGAAACTTTCTGCTTCTTGATTTTCCACGCCACCCATACCCACTTGAAATTTCTCACCAGTCATGCAGAAGTTGTCAGACATCACAAAAGAAAAGTTCTGCCCAGATGATGTTTTGAACAAACTGGAAAAACTTCCAAACCAGAAGTACAAGAACGAAAATGACATTGTTTTGGGAGAGACAATTGTGGGAGAGAATTTTCTTGTGGAATATTTGCAAACCTCAAGTTCTAGAAAGTTCTTCCTCTCACTGAGATGTGTATGTAATAGTTAATCATTTTCCTGAATAAATAAGTTGCCAAGTGCAGCATAATTTATCAGTCTGACATGTTTTATGGAATCTTTTTCCAGCTTTAGGGACTTGGCTAAAAGTATGATGGTCCTACAGTATTTATATAGAAATGTAGAAAGTTTTACAAAGTAGTTATGTACATATGCTCCTGTGGTTGACACACCTCACATCCTGCTGCCAAGACTGTAGGGTGAAAAGCTCTCTGCTTCTGTTTGGTTATTTCTTTGCCACTATTACATCTATACATCCATTTTTCAGTTAACCAGTGATGTGCCAGTATGTTTACATATTCTATGTAGATTTTATGAAGCATTTAGATGAAAACAAGCATTATTATTATTCAGTCAGGTTGTTTTCAGATCTTTCAATGAGACAAGATCAACTTTGTTAACCGTGAAGGAAATATTTGACATCGGCTGCTCATGCACGCAATAAAAACTTTCACACACTAAATAATGTAATAACTTAAGAAAAATGCAGTAGCTAAAATCAGTAGTCAATAGTCTAATAGCGTGATACTGCTAATAATTTTTAATTGATCTTTTTTTTTCTCTCTCTTGCTTCGTTTGACTTTCCACAGATCAAATGAGATCTAATGTAATTTATACATGGTGTGTTCAAGTCTAAATTTTAGATAATTTTTGCTGCTGATCAATTTGGCTGAAAACGGTTAAATGCGTTTGGGTTTGTGGAAGATAAACTGTGTGATGGATGTAGCCTGCAGTGGTTATGTTGAGGTGTAAGAGTCACAGGTCTGTTGGGCTTTTATTCGTACACTGGGATTAGGTCAGCCTAACCACAGTCTACTCCTATGGTGACTGACCTGTTGCATATGTTATTTATTATATTCATTTCCTTTTTCCCCTAGACCCCTTCCCTCAGAGCCAAATTGTTTTCACAGGTCAGATGACAGGATTGGGTCACCAAATGGTCTCTCACTTTTATGGACATAACAGAATGAAAAAGAAAGAAATAATCATTGGTTGTAGGTGACTGGATTTTCTGCTCTGGTGTTTGTAGTTATTAAATCAGTGGTGAAACTCGTTTTTTTTTTTTTTTTCTCTTCATCTATTTTTCCCCTATCATTTGCTGCAGTATTCTTGAAAGGGCTCATTCAGTTCCTGTATTACAGGCTTTTAAGTTTTTTATATGAAAGGTACTTTATTTTTATCGTTGCTCATTTGTCTCCTCTTTCATCCTTCAATTTCTGTGGTCTTTTTACATACTGATATAGCGATCTAAATATAGGCTGCCATCCCATATGCAGCAAGACTTCACATTTTAATATTCATGGTGCCCATTTAGTTGGTGACACCTGTCCTGTTTGGGTAAATGAGGCATTGAAGGTGCAAAAGGTGCTGCTGAATTGCTTCATTCTCACCCACCAGACAAGTTGACTTGGAGTGGTATTAATTGTTTAATGAGCATCTGGCAACCAGCTAACTGTGTATATATGGTAGTTTGTACACTTGTTTTTGAGGCACTGAGTGTTCCAGAGTGATGGGCTTTGAAACAGTCTGCCACTTTGTACAAGTGTCGTTTGCAGAGAGCCCTCTCTCATTTAAAGGCAGGAGGCTCCATTAACACAGTAGAATGTGACCCTGACGCTGCCAGAGTGGCATCACACCACTGATGGGACAGACAGATGTCACAGTTAGTGTGTGTGTGTACAAATATGAGACCATTTTACCTTTTCAGTGACCACTCAGTACAATGTCTGTACTAAATCATGGATCTGCAGGACTGTTTTGCCAGTTTAGTCTGGATCAAGCTTAGTAAAATGCTTGTTAAAATGTTTGGTCTTTTTTTTTTTTTTTTTGTAGATTGTGAGCAGCTCTGTGCATCCTGATCATTTTAATCCAGATTTATTAAGTTTAGTCACACTGAGCTTGCTATGTTCTCTGAAGCCCCTCTTAATTATTGAAAAGCATGATCAATTGCTGTCTGCAGCTGTAATATATGTATATATTTTTATATGTGTATGTATGTATTTATTTTTACTGGGGCTATAACAAGAGTAGAAAATGTCTCCAACACTTGTCTTAAACATTCTTGTTTATCTTTCTTTCCATGCTTTTATGATAAAAAGAAAATACCTGAGCCTAAAGAGACCCTTGTAAGATTACTAATATTCCCTCATCCTCTCATCTGGATTACACTCAAATAAAAATTGGAGACCACTACTCATATTAGCTTTGTCAAGAGTTTTGGCCGTAAAGAAATATATCAGTCGCAGCGCCATAACTCAACTTGGAGCTAATAAATGCAGAGGTGACCTCTCCATTATACTTAGTGCCTTGTCACACAGGATTTTGCTGACTATCCCAGTGATCCTGACTGACCTCTTCTCTTCCTCCTCTGAGTGACTGAATTGTTGTCCACCAGTGCGATCTTCAATCATCTAACAAACGTGGAAAATACTGATACACCGTGCTTAAATGCACCACTGGTACCACTCCACATATAAACTTTGTCCGTGTAGTCAAAATTCAATCTTAATGGGTTGAAAATAGCTCTACGTGTTTTTTGCACACAAAAGATGCACTCATTTTCAAATTTGCACCAATATTACCTCAAGTTAATATATTTTTGCTAACCTTCCTTTTGAGCATTTTTATTTTAGTTATAAGTTTACTTTGGCTTTGAGAGCTTAGGCTTTACAGGTGACAGGGACAACTGGGTGAAGTTGCAATTTAAGCTCAAACATAACTAGAACTCCAGTAATATTATGTCTTCCTTTTGCAAGTCATTTCCTCCAAGCAAGCCACCAACTTCTGAGTACTGGCCTTGCCAATCTGTCCAATGTTCAGAGTGCTAATTTAGCTGCTTGTGCTGCTGGAATGTGACATTTATATAGTAAAGCATTGTGCAGTTCTGTTCAGGAACCTTTTCTTAAAACAATCACTGGGAGAAACTCCAGCTATGTGGTTGCCAGCTGGAAAATAGAATTTCCATAACAGCCTGGCACTTTAAATTTCCTTTTTACAACTGTTATGGGTAAAATGACCATATCTAGTAAAAGAATTTAGTTTTAGTTAATACTGTATTGCTTTTTATTGCTAAGATCCACTGTGCCAAAATCCTCTCCTCATACTTTGATTGACAGTTACAATATAATGTGGTCTTGATCTAATCTCCCTATATAAAGAGAAAAGGGCGCATAAAATTTATCCAGGTCCAAGTGCATATGACCCTATTTTGAGAATGGTTGCAGCTGACCTTATCAGCAAGCGAGATATTTTTGACTTTCTATCTATGATAGTTTTAGGCCTTGGAATTAAACAGTCTACCCAGTGCCTGCCAGTAGCGGGCATATTAGTGTGGTAAGTAACACCAGTTCGGATCGGTTTCATTTGTTTTTGAGTAAACTTACAAATTGATTTACAGCCAAGTGTGCAACTGATAACTGATTTCACATGATTGCAGCATTTACTGGTCCGAAAATCATTCAATCACTGCTTAGAGATCAGTTTAAAAAGTGATGTCACTTTGCTGGAAGATTTGTGTGAAAGTGTTATTTCTGACTTTATGAGCCAACAATATAGTAATCATTAAAACTCAAGGCTACTTTCTCCCCAAAAGCCTTCTGTTTGTGGCATATTTGGGTGCAAATAAACTTGGCAAGTGTTTAGTTGACGCTGAATGTGGGATCATTGTTAGGGCATTCACATATGATAAATGGTAGCATCAAGTGTTCATTGTGATTATGATTATACAATACTGTGGCTTACGAAACCAGACTGAAGACTGTGAAACTTGTAAATTTGATATATTTTCTAGCCTAAACAAACTTTCACTTGAAGAACTTATTTCTATCTTAATAAACCAAAAAACCTAACTTTGCCTTGCCTTTCACAGTGCAGTGGACGCTAACCTGTGTTGGTTTTCCTCATTCCTGCTTGTGGTGGGCAGACCTCCATATGCACTTTTTTCCCCACAAACAAAGCTGGTGCTGTGCCTCAACACAGCAATATTCATCTTTTCTAATTAAGTCAGACAACATGTTGGTCACAGTTAGGCTGACGATCAATCACATAGGAAAGCCTATGAAACTGGGGGGGCGGATGGGAGGATGCATGATAAATGTAATGTCCTGAGTGTGTTTTGGGCGGTCATATTGCACTGCCTGTATCTACCGGCTTTGCTGCTTGAATTTAATGTTGTGTGGATTAATGCAATGAAAAAAACTGCAATTCAGAACAGTTGGAGAAAATTTTTCCTTTTGGATGACATCCATATTAAATGCAGTATGTATATTAATATTTTTAGGATAGTCATTACTCTTGTATTTTTGTTTTTGGCTAGGTTTTAGGCAAAATTAAAAAAATAAAAAACAAAACAAAGATAACTGCTGAATTGAACCTTCTGAGTGTAATTTGTTGCTGTAGAAAAGCATACTTAAAAAAAATACATGTACATGACATGAAAAAAAATCACTGTTTTTAAATACTGACTCTGATGTCCCATTAAACTCTACTTTAGTCCAAAGTATTACCTTGTTTTCATGATTTTGATAACTCTGAGAGAAAATTCAATAATCATTCATTTGTATTTATATAATTTATTTGTTTTAGATTTGTGATTTGTACATTATAGCCCTGGAAGGTGGTATTCACACAGAGAAACATCTAGTTACCCCTTTAACAAATCTCTGAATCAACTCTGCTGTGTCGTATTATTGTGCTTGGTCATGAGGATAAGCTGACATCATTTTAGCCTTCTTGTCTCTTCCCTTCTCCGCTTATAGGACATTGTTCACTGCAAAATATGTTAACACTTTTCTTAAGTCCTGAAATGCAGCTGGGGGAGAGATGATCAAAAAGAGAGGAGTCATAAGAGAACCTTAAAGGGAAGCTGCACCAGTGTATCTTTTTCAGGGAGTTTTTTTTTTTTTTGCAGCCATGGCATCTTACTCTCTAAATGGAATTAAAAGTTGTTCACGAAGAGATTCAATCATGTGCTTACAGAAATAAAGTGTTAAACTGCAATTAAACAACAGATCTATGAGTCACATTATCTCTTCATATTTAGTTCTAATTAGATCAAATTAGGGAGATGAGGATCCTTTTGGCATACTGTTATCAAGATGTTGCTTTGGCACCACAGTAACTTTAGTAGCTGTGATTTCTTGACACACCAAAGCCCCCAAGTTTAATAGTTTTGCTTCTAATCCCAAATCAAACTTAAGGGAGTCGTTTCATGCTTGTTTACCAAAACAAGAAGAATTTCTTCTGAACTTTAACAGCCTGTGTGGGTTTGTTGTCCAAGCATCAGCCTTTTTGACCTCCTAAAAATTGTCCACTTTGGTAGTGAGAAAGGAGATAGATTTAGAAATATCTTGATGAGAATTGGAAAACAAGCAATAGAAAGGGGGGGGAATTTTTTTTTTTTCCATAACCATTACAAGTATAATATAGGGTCTCTGCATGAATGTTATTTTTGTACCATTGGGATTCTTAATTTTGTTCAGATTTTGGCAGATATTTGGAGTCCCAATGCCACCTCTTTGCTTTTCTGGCTTATCAAACTCATGTAAAATGCTTCTGATTTACAGTACCTTGAAAAGCTGACACAAACCCCAAATGCATACAAGCATGTTTCATGGTAGGCTGCTACATGTCCCTGACTGCATGTAAAGGGCTTTGTCTGCTTTGGGAAAATATGCCTCTGTGGTTTTTACTGAAAGCTTGTTGTTTAATTGCCGTGAACAGAGTCTTTGTACTATCCTGCAAGCTGATCTTTTCAACCATCTCGTAGGATGTCTTTATGTCAGTATTATCTTCTCTCCTATGGTGCATCCCGTAGAGGCGCTTCGCCTTGTACAATGCTGCCTCCTCGTCTTCAGCTCTCCCTGTCTCCTGTTCCTGAGACACACATCAGTTTATCCTTGTGGGCCATGTGTTTTCTATTTTGTGAGATATGTATAGTTGCTCTGATACTGATAAATACACACTCCCTGTCCTTGTTTTTTGTCACTCTCCTTGAATCTCGGGAAACACACAAGGCTTCGGGCGCATTCACACTGGCAATCATAGGTCCGCTTTCATAGATTGTGCAGTTCATGTCAAGTAGTGTGAATGTTTATGTACACCCTAGACTACTTAAAAACTAGGGGTCTTGGTTCACTTGCAAGTGAACGTTGTTGCAGTTCACTAATTAGTGAAGGCAAATGGACCTTTAAGTGAACCAAAGAGAAGAAGGGATGAAAAGATGTCGTAGAGCACCATGCTGGATCGACTGTCCTGCTGTAAATCGTTTTTTGTTTTTATTTGGTTGCACTTAATGCTTCACTTAAAGTTTCAAAGAACAGTTTTTACACAAGTAAAATATATAGAAGTGTTTACAGATAGCAGTCTCATATTTTTGGCTTTTGTGAGTCATAGCAGTTTGTGCCAACCTCAGATAGAAAGTACTATTTTTTTTCAGGAGTGAACCTTTGGGTTTTTGTATGCAAGATTCAGCTGTGTTGTTTAATCAGGTTTCGTGGTGTTGTCGAGAGTGATTGAGTTTTGTCGGTTTGCTCTGCAAACACAAACTCCAAGTACATTTCAGCTCGGATACTGCAATGGCTCAACAATGTAGAAAAGCACAGCTTTGATATGAAACTCAAAAGGTTATGCAATTTTTACAAAATATTACCAAGAAATGCATCAGTCTCTCAGCCAAAGCACCACTTCTCTGACTCCTCTGGTTGTAAATACAATTAAAAGTTCTTGCAAAGAGCTGAATAATCTAGCCTTGAAACTTGGCACAGAGTCAAAAATGATGTGCGCAGCTGAGGTGAAGCTACCTGGGATTTAAATATCAAAAGTATGACTTCTGTAGGTCATGTGCTCATCGACTGCACATCTACACAAACCCTCCTCATATATATTTAGCAGGATTCAACCTGTGTTAATTATTTAATAGCTGAATGATGAAGATGCACCTCAAGAGAAAAATCATTAATTTAAGTGCTGATTTTGTACAGTGTTGTCTTTGAGACTGGAACAGTTTGTGGGGCTCACTGTGTTCCATAACTTTTTCATTATTGATTGTGGACATCTCGGAGCCATTTGCTTTTTGTCATTGGGGAAAGAATGTTTGAATTTTCTGTTTCTACAGTTATGTTAATTTTACATATCAGTTAGAGGTTATATTAAGTACAGATGGGTTAATTCATGACTGGTAATGACAGGGAAATTGACAAAGGTAAAGTATAGAAGTCTATAACCTAGACGGTATTTGCATAAGATGGATGACTTCTATTTTAAGGGTTCACAGCGTACTTGAGGAGACATCAAGAGCTGGCATAATTGTCCAACTGTCGTCATCAGCATCAGAGTCCCAGAAAAAGTATTTATGGGAAGTGGAGCATACTCCAGCTTTCATTTATAGGTCTCAAGGTCTTGCTTTCATTTTCATGCCTGTTCCTCATTTTTCCACCCACCAGCGATCAGTGTTAGCCAATCAGCTCAAGGTTAGCCCATTACCTTAGTGAAGAGACAAAAATATAAAATAAGAATGAACTGAGGAAAATAGATACTCTACATGGGTGTAAAAAGGTCAAGACATCCCAAATGATGCCAGGCATACTGTACTATACATACTGTGTATTTTTCAGTGTTTTTTGTATGGGGCAGGGTTCTCAATGTTCGTTCATTCATTCATTCATTTTCTGAACCGCTTATTCCAATTCAGGGTTGCAGGGAAGCTGGAGCCTATCCCAGCTGGCTTTGGGCGACAGGCAGGGTACACCCTGGACAGCTCGCCAGTCCATCGCAGGGCCACACAGACGCACAACCACTCACGCTCACACTCATTCTTATGGGCAATTTAGAGTAACCAATTGACCTAACGTGCATGTTTTTAGATGGTGGGAGGAAGCCGGAGTACCCGGAGAGAACCCACGCATACACGGGGAGAACATGCAAACTCCACACAGAAAGGCCACTGACCAAACCCCTCCCCAGCCAAGGATTGAACCAGTGACCTTCTTGCTGTGAAACCACTGTGCCACCATGCAGCCTGTGGGTTCTCAATATCAGTTGCTATCAATTCACAGCCACTACTCTTCCTGGGGTCTCCACATCTTATTACATCATGGCAGGGGAAACGCTGCATTTGTTCACTTGTACTGCATCGTGTGTGTGTGTGTGTGTGTGTGTGTGTGTGTGTGTGTGTGTGTGTGTGTGTGTGTGTGTGATATCCTCTCTTTCCCTTCATTTTTCCCCTCTTACTGTGTCGGCAGGGGCAGGTCATTGCTGTGACATCACACTAGGTGGGAGAGGCCCATACTATCCATCAAAGCTTAAGTATCTATAAAAGCCCTTTAATATTTTACTAATTAAGATTGCTGAGTGCTCAACCATCATTTACTCCTGCTAAAATGGGCCAGGTTCACTACAAAGAGTTAAGTGACATTGATTGCTGTACTGGAGTGTACCCACTATAGTGGGGTACCTTTCTTCTTGACATCCTTGCTGTGGTAGATGAGATGTAGTGTAGCAATAGCAGTCTGCTGAATTTGGAATGAATGTAGTTTGTTTCGATCTTCCTCCAGTTTCACTTTGACCTTTGCTCTGGTTCAGTGATGGACGTGGTGGGTTTTTCATTTTTTTATGACCTCAGTTGAAACAAACCTGTTTACTTTTCACCTCTCAGCAGTGATGTAGGTATAGGCTCTTTTGTGAAAGGAGAAGATATGCAAACTAGCAAATGCTTAATCTGTATTGTGTACGTATGAGACATTGGTGGGGGCGGGGTAAAAAGAGTTAATTAGGTGCCTGGTTGCTTGGTTTGACTGAAATGTCAATGCCAACTGAAAAGATGTATGTCACATCTGGGCTGATGACATGATTTTAGACCTTTAATTATTAAGACTTTGAAGTCAGAAGGCTGGCTGCTACTTCGAAAACCTCTTTACCTCAATAAATAAGCTTCTGATTCCAGATTTCTGATGATTTTATTTCACCTTGAGATTGGGACTATTATACATGATCTCAACCAATCCACATGCAAATGTGTTAGTTGTGCAAAAATTTTCCACAACAATTGACAGAAATATTGATCATTTTTAGTCAACATGCTCTGCAGTGCAAAGTGACCTCCTGATAACCAGCCAATATTCACTGAGATCACTGGTGACGTTAGTATTAACTTGTGCTGAACAAATAAAACTGATGTGAACTGAATGAATATAATTCCACCCTATGTAAAATAAGCAATGGGACAACTTAAGTTATAAAATTATGTATAATATAATATACACATAATATGTATGTATACATAATTATACGTGTGTGTGTGTCTTCAATTAAATAATTTGTCATGATAATCCTTTTTGAATAGTACACCACATCTTTTCAAGCGCCGAAGATGGAAAATGGAATCACTGGAAGAAGGTACTTTCCGTTGTAATTACTAGACCTTTGATTCTCGCCTAATTGTGTCTTTGTAATTGGAATTACAGATAACCACCAGCTCCTGTTTTCTTACTGGCCTGGATAACTTAGGTGCATGGGGATGACAGAGAGGAAAAAGAACTCAGCAAAGAGTGGAGATTAAAATGGAAAAAGGGAGATTAATTGTTCGTTGTCCGAAGATTAGCTTTCGGCTTCTGGCTCCTTGTCACACATTTCTAGGAGGTGGAGATGAAAAGGAGCTCTTGTATCCCTCATTTCACTACTGATGAAATTAGGGCCCGAAATAAAAGAGATGGAGAGACCCACAGTCAGTGTGATGAGTAAAAGAGAAGGACAGAGGCTTGCAGTGGACAACCATAAGAATTTAACTGAAACATAGTTGGTAACAGAAAAGGATAGAAATATAGGAAAGTTAAATGGAAGATAATTGTTTTGGGATTCCTCACATTAGTTTAACCACTTGAAAAACTTTGTGAGCCAACTTCTGGTCATATTTAATATTACTGCAATTGCCAGTACACCATTTGGTCTTATTAATTCCTCCAACTGGTTAAAGTTATATTAAAGGAATCAAATGAGGGGTTTTTGGAACCATTCATCAATTATGTGAAAAAAGAATTGATGGCTTTTCAATTCAATTCAATTCAACTTTATTTATATAGCGTCAAATCACGGCAATGCCATCTCAAGACGCTTCACAGACAGAGGGGAAAACATAATGAAAGCCAGTTCATAATAGCCTATATAAGGAAGCCAACAGATTGAGTTGAGTCCAACTCAATCTCCCATCCTGAGCAAGCACACTGGCGACAGTGGGAAGGAAAAAAACTCCCTTTTAGCAGGAAGGAAACCTCCAGCAGAACCTGGCTCAAGGACAGGCAGCCATCTGCCTCTGCTGTGTGGGGGGAAGAGGACAGAAAGACAACAGACAACAGGAACTGCTACTCCCGGCCAGGGAGACCTGCTGAGACAGGAGACATACATGTTAATGATGCAACACTGTTATTGGGGGGGTATAAGAGAGAGATAAAGAGAAAAAGAAGCTCAGTGTATCAGGAAATGTCCCTCAGCAGTCTAAACCTATAGCAGCATAATTAAGGGACGCTAACCATCCCTAGCTAAAGGACTTATCAAAAAGATAAGTCTTCAGCCTAGTCTTAAAGGTGGGGAGGGTGTTTGCTTCCCTAACACTAACTGGGAGCTTATTCCATAAGAGAGGGGCCTGATAACCAAAGGCTCTGCCTCCTGCTCGGCTCTTTGAGACTCTAGGAACCACAAGTAAGCCTGCAGTCTGCGAACGAAGTACTCTGCTTGGTATATAAGGAACTATGAGGTCTTTGATATATAGTGGTGCCTGGCTGTGGAGGGCTTTATATGTAAGGAGAAGGATTTTAAATTCTATTCTAGATTTAACAGGCAGCCAATGAAGAGAGGCTAAAACTGAAGAAATATGATCTCTCCTGCTGGTTCTGGTCAGGACTCTGGCTGCAGAATTCTGGATCAGCTGAAGGGTTTTCAGGGCATATTTAGGACAGCCCAGTAATAGAGAGTTACAGTAATCTAGTCTCGAAGTAACAAAAGCGTGAACCAGTTTTTCTGCATCACTCTGAGACAGAATGTCCCTAATTTTGGCTATATTATGTAAATGAAAGAAGGCTGTTTTAGTAACCTGCTTAATATGTGGACCAAAGGACAGGTCCGAGTCAAATATTACTCCAAGGTTTCTCACTGTAGCACTGGAAGCTAAAGTAATGCCATCCAGGTTCATTACAAAACCGGAAAATTTAGCTCTGAGTTTTTCAGATCCAACGAGAATTACTTCAGTCTTATCTGAGTTTAAGAGGAGAAAATTTCTAGACATCCATGTCTTTATGTCTATGAGACAATTTTGTAGCCTATTGGGCTGATTTGTTTCATCTGGTTTAAAGGATAAGTATAGTTGAGTATCATCTCCATAACAATGAAAGTTTATTCCATGCTGTCTAATAATTTTGCCTAAAGGGAGCATATATAGTGTGAAGAGTACTGGTCCAAGTACAGAACCTTGAGGAACTCCATGACTTACTATAGTTTGTGAGGAGGACTTGTCATTTACATGAACGAACTGAAGTCTATCAGATAAATATGATTTAAACCAGCTTAACACTGTACCTGTAATTCCGACCACCTGTTCTAGTCTCTGTAACAGAATGTTATGATCGACTGTATCAAATGCAGCACTAAGATCAAGCAAGATAAGTACGGACAGAAGTCCTTTGTCTGAGGCCATAAGAAGGTCATTAGTAACTTTCACCAATGCCGTCTCAGTGCTATGATGAGCTCTAAATCCTGATTGAAACTCTTCGCATAAATTATTTCTGTTTCGGTGGGCGTGTAGGTGAGCTGAAACTATTTTCTCCAGAATTTTGGACATAAACGGGAGATTAGATATAGGTCTATAATTTGCTATCACCTCTGGATCCAGAGATTGCTTTTTAAGTAAAGGCTTGATTACAGCAGTTTTAAATGATTGTGGTACATATCCTGTCACTAAAGACATATTGATAAGATTTAGTAGTGATGTATTAATTAAAGGGAAAATGTCCTTAAAGAGGCTCGTTGGGAGAGGGTCTAAGATACAGGTGGATGGTTTAGATGAAGCTATTATTTTAGTTAATTCAGAGGGTTGGACAGGACAGAAACTATTTAGACACAAGTCAGATCCTGGTTCTAAGGATGCTTCGGAGACCACAACAGGCTCAACATTATAGGTAGAAGGAAGAGTATTGTGAATTTGATCTCTAATAGTGTCAATTTTATTCCTGAAAAAATACATGAAATCATCACAGCTAAGTGAGAAAGGAATACATGGCTCCACAGCGCTCCGGCTCCTAGTAAGCCTAGCTACAGTGCTGAAAAGAAACCGAGGGTTGTTTTTGTTTTCCTCTATCAATGATGAATAATAAGCTGTTCTTGCCGTACGTAAGGCTTTTTTGTATACGATTAAACTTTCTTTCCAGGTTAAGTGAGACTGCTCTAGTCCTGATGAACGCCATCTGTTTTCCAAACACCTTGATGCCTGTTTTAGAGCTCGAAGCTGGGAATTAAACCAGGGAGCCTTCATAATCTTACCTAATTTCTTCTTCTTTAGGGGAGCAACATTATCCAAGGTTGTACGCATTGAAGCTGTTATAGTATCAGCATGTTGATCAATCTGAGCAGGAGTAAGGCTTAAAGGGGGACTCTCAGTCATGCTTACACAAGGTAGACGTGAAAAAATTGATTCAATTGATTGTTTAAATTTTGTAATAATGTCTGATAAACATCTGCTATAGTAGAATTTATTTTTGGTCAGTGAGTAATCAAATAAAGTGAATTCAAAGGTTAATAAGAAGTGATCAGACAATACCGGGTTTTGAGGAAATACACTATTCACAAAAAGTTAGGGATATTCAGCTTTTGGGTGAAATTTCACAACAAGCCTAAAATGCATTCAAACCTGTACAGGTGAACTTAATGGGATCTTCTCTAAGCTTTTAAATGCACATGTCCAACTGTTAAATGTTTCAATAAATTTTGCACAAGTTGCTGTTCTCTAACAAGGAGCATAACGGCAAAAATCACGGCAGGTGTGTGATCCTTGAATTGACCAATAAATGTCCTGGTTCAATTAGAGCTGGTGTTTAAACAGTTGTCCTCATCATGCTGTTCACATTTTGACATCATGAGACCAAGACGACACCTAACAATGGAACAACAGTCCCTTGCCATTGCGATGCGTCAAACAGGACGTTCTCAGACAGAAGTGGCCACTGAGCTTGGAGTGTCACAGAGTGTCATCAGCAGGTTGCAACAGAGATATGGAGAGACTGGAAGAGTCACAGAAAGGCCTAGAAGTGGACGTCCTTTGGCCACATCCCGTGCCGATGACCGCTACATTGTGAACACTGCCCTGAGAAACAGGATGATAAATGCCACTTAACTCCAGGCACGTTTAAGAGAGGTGAGAGGCACCCAAGTGTCACGTCAGACCATTCGAAACCGTTTCCATCAGCGTGGTCTGCGTGCTAGACGACCTGCACGGGTACCTGACCACACCACCAGGCACAGGCATCATCGTCTTGCATGGGCCAGGGAGCATTTACGCTGGACGAGGAACCAGTGGGCCTCAGTGCTGTTCTCTGATGAAAGTCGATTCACACTGAGCAGAAATGATGGCCGGCAACGATGTTGGAGACGTCAGGGAGAACGCTATGCATCAGCCACTGTTGTCACCAGGCGAGCTTTTGGTGGTGGCGGTGTTACAGTGTGGGCAGGGGTGTCCACTTGGTACAGAACTGCCCTACACTTTGTGAATGGTACAGTGACAAGCCCATACTACCTGAATAACATCATTAATCCAGTGATTGTGCCCCTACATGAACATCACAGGCCTAATTTCATCTTCATGGACGACAATGCTCCTGCTCATCGAGACCGCATCATCAGGGAACGGCTGTTGGAGACTGGTGTACCTCAAATGGAATGACCTGCACTCTCTCCAGACCTGAATCCCATTGAAAACCTGTGGGATCAGCTGAGCCATCGTGTAGAGGCTCGAAACCCTGCACCCCAGAACCTCAATGACCTGAGGGCTGCCCTTCAAGAAGAGTGGGATGCCATGCCTCAGCAGGCAATAAGTTGCCTTGTGAACAGCATGAGACGTCGTTGTCAAGCTGTGATTGATGCTCAACGGCACATGACGAGATATTGAGACGTTCAAATTTTTTGTTGTGGTGTAACTACCATTGTTGTTACCTTTTTGTGTTGAATGAATTTTTTGAGATGAGGAAATCAGTAGTGCATCCTTCTACTTAAATGTCTTACTTTTATGATATTATATCACTGTAGCATGAACATATTGCATTTTCCATAAATTTCACCTGAAAGCCAGATATCCCTAACTTTTTGTGAGTAGTGTACTTTGAGCCTATCAGTCTCAATACCAAATGTTAGAACAAGATCAAGAGTATGGCCATGAGAGTGAGTGGCACCATTGATATTTTGTGAAAACCCAATTGAGTTTAGAATAGAGCTAAAGAAAATGTTTAAACTATCATTTTAATCAACATGAATATTAAAATCCCCTAATATAATGACTTTATCAGTAGTCAGCACTGACTCAGACAAGAGATCAGAGAATTTGGTCAGAAACTCGGAGTAAGGTCCAGGTGGGCGATACACTAATGCTAAAAGGAGCGGTTTCTCTGAATTCCATTTTGGATGAGATAAATTTAATGTCAGGAATTCAAAGGATATATAGTTAGTTTTGTGCTTAGGATTAATTAATAATTCTGACTGAAAAATAGCTGCAACACCTCCTTCTCTGCCTGTAGTTCTAGGAATGTGAAAGTTTAAATAGTTAGCTGGCGTAGCTTCATTAATACTAACATAATCCTCTTGCTGTAACCAGGTTTCCATAAGACAGAATAAATCAATATGGTGACCACCTATCAAGTCATTGACTAATAAAGACTTATTTGGGAGGGATCTGATATTCAGTAGGCCACACTTTATGGTCTTATTTTCAGATTTTATTAGATCTATTGTTTTTATCTTTATGAGGTTCTCATGATTAACCCCAGAAGTGTTTTTGTGTTTAATTCTTACTGCTGGGGAGTTGTATAAGGTCGGAATGTGGTTTTGGGTGGGCGGCGGCAGGTGGGAAGCTGCAGAAAAGTGTGTAGGACTACAATTCTGCCTCCTGGTCCCAACCCTGAGTTGTCAATTTAGCTGACTAATAAAAGAGTCCATATTGCTAGATAAGAGAGCGGCTCCATCCAACGTGGGATGGATGCCATCTCTCCTAATAAGACCAGGCTTTCCCCAAAAAGCGCTCTAATTATCTATAAAACCCACGTTGTTATCGGGACACCACCTAGACAACCAGCGGTTGAAAGATGACATGCGGCTAAACATGTCATCGCTGATTAAATTTGGTAAGGGAAGCTTTCAGTTCTGTATTTAAAGTCTGACTTTTAATGTAATTTCATTTGCTGATGTGCAGCTTTTAACATTATCCTGTATTAATTATTGACAAAAAAAAAGGCGTCATGATTTGACAGCAGCTCATTCATCATTTAACATCATACCACTCTTTCAAAATGAGACAGCCTGTTTGTTTTCTTACAGTCCCAAATAAATGATTTTTTTCCAAATATTCAATCAAATACAAATAGGTTTTTATAGCTGAATAGCCACAACAGTTACAAATAGATTGAGACAATAATACTGTAATAATACCAAACACTTATCGATCCTTGATTTAAGAAAAAAAGTGGAGCATTGTTCAGACAAGTGTCATCCATTAATTGAAATTTACTGCCTTGTCTTTATTATTTATATAATGAGGTGCAGATGTTTTATATCTGTAAAAAAATAAACATGTTTGTACTGTATTATCAATGATAATGATACACAGTACATGATAAATACAGCTACAGCTGTTTAGAGATGGCTTTATTTATTCTGTCTATATACATATGCTAATTAGCCATATGCTTGTAACTTTGTTAAACATGATGGACAGACGTTGGTCTTCATATCTGCCCATAACTTGATTTAGACTCATTAAGACTTGATGATGAGACATTGATTAAACTTGTGTGAAAGCAAGAACTTCCAGACTGTCAATAAAATGTTAATTACTTTTTTTTTTTTTTTTTTTGGTCTTGTCCAGCATTTAGGCAAGCAGAATGATGGTCTGGATGCTGTGTTCTGCTGAGCAAATTTTCTCTGCCAAGGGAAGCTTTATAGATATAATGATCCCCTTGACTTTCTGAATTTTTATTTTATTTCTATGTTTATTTTGTATTGTTGTTTGAATTGTAGAGTTTGTACTGCTGGACCAGAGAGGACAGACAAAAGACAGAAAGAGAAAGGAGAAGAAACACCTCATAAGAAAAGGGAAAGAGATAAAGGGAGAGAAAAGGGAGAGAAAAAACAACTAAAAAATAACCCAAAAACAAAAAGAAAGAAAACAACCTACAGATGTATACATACACACATACAGGCACACACATACATATACACACACATACACACACATACATACACATACATATACACACACATAATATATATATATACACATATATATATACATATGTACACATATACATATACACATACATACATTTACACACACACCTCTATGCACACACATACACACACATACATACGTACAAACATATACGCACTTGCCAGTATTAACACATATACATACACATACAAGCCAACTTTAGATCATAGTAACTAAACTATGAATCTAAAAAGTTAAATATAAATGAGAAACAAACAGAAATGAGAAAACTAGCTGCTGTTAGTGAATAAAACTGCGTGACGACTCGGTGACTGTGTCACATGCAGAACATGCAGAGTGGAACGTGTTCCGGAAAAGGTGATCATGCCAGTGTGACCCTTCCCACACAAAGGCAAGAGGCACGCCAGGAGTACCCCCGAGACCAGGGCCATCGGCAGCCATCCCCAGGCGCAGACCCCAACCGCCCCACCCCGGAGCCAGCCATGCACCGACCCAGGAGGCGGCAGAGGGGGGTCCCAGCCAGAGTCCCCCGCAGTCAGGGGGAACAGGCCCCAGCAGGCCCGGACCAGCGAGGACCGGCCCCGCCGGGCACCGGCCACCCAGGGCAGACAGAGCGCGGGCCCCACGGCCCCAAGAGCCCAGAAGCAACCCCCCACCCCCGCAGGCAGAGGGCCCAGCCCACACCGACGGAGGGCCGGGATCCCCAGACCGCCACCGAGCGGCAGCCAGGCCGCACCCCAGTGCACCAGCAGCGCACCAGCAGCGCTCCCCGAGCACCAAGACCCTCCACGCACCCACGCACACACACGCACGCACCCACGCACACACATGTGCACACACACACGCACACGCGCACACACACACGCACACATGCACCCACCCACCTACCCCCACCCACACGCATCCACACTTCCTCCTTAAACACACCCTATACACCCATTCTCTTACACACGCTCAAACTCACTCTCCTACTCCCGTTCTTTATACACACACACCCCCTCACACACACATCCCTGCTCCCTCTATAATCACCCATTCTTCCATACACGCATACCCCACTCTACACACACACACACACACCTCCCTACACCCCTCTATCCACATTCACAGTCCTCATTGTACACCCACCCCATCACTTCCCTGTACCACCAACATAACCCCACATACGCACCCCCACCCATCTGCATATACCCCCCCTTCCTCCTATCCCAGCGGCCATCCACTTTCCTAAATTCTTTCACCCTGATCCCCCCACCCCCCCTCTACCCTAACATTCAGTCACCACTTCATCCATTGGCTCATGCACGCCCTCACCTTTCTTTCCCAACGTGTCCCCTGTGAGATACCCCCGGGGGAGCAGGGGATAGGAGGGCCCCGATCAGGGCCCCACAACTACCCCCCACCCCTGTCAATGCCCCCCCACCACTCCACACATGCAGCCGATCCAGCCCCACCCAGGGCCAGCAGCAGTCCCACCCCCGCCAGGCCAGCCCAGACCCAGGCCCCCTGAACAGCACCACTCCCCCGCCCAAACTCCTCTGGCACAGCCCCAGAAATAGGGGCGTGGCAGGACCCCATTGTCACCCCCTCCCTCCCAGCTTATGAATGATTGTGAAGTGTGTGTTGTTTGCAATTAAAATTGGGAAGAAGTAACCACATCATGTTGGGAGCGGGACCACCAAAGCAGCCCCGCCCCCCGCACACTGCATGGCCCGCCCCCCAAAATATGTCCATGTGTTGTCAGTGTGTGTTTTTTGTGTTATGTTGACTAAGTGTAATTAAAACTGGAAGGTGAACCGATGCTGGGTGCAGCGATCGAAACCACCTGTTAATTACTTTTAATATTTCATTGCAGCGTGTGTTGCTGGTGTTATCAGGCGAGGAAAAACTTTCTTGTTTACATGATTCACTTGTGTGTGGTTGCTCTCTCACCTGGCTATGAAGCGTCAGTATGTTTTAAAAACTGTATATAGATTACTGAACAACTTGAGTATTACGTGGCTTACACATCATGTTCCAATTTTGAATAATCCCAGTAGTTCCAGCTAACTTCCAGTAAATACTAAAATATTCTCCAGAAAGTTGTCGTTTGAGGAAACAGAAATATTCTGCTCACCATTTTTTTCTGTCCAAAACATGGATAGCTTTCTTTGTGAACAGATCTTTAATCCATATGAAACAAGATTACTTCAGTGATAATTTATTGTTCCAAATCATTCAGCTTTATCACTCTGCTCAATAAAAGAGAGAAAGCTTAGCAATTACGATACTGAGGGAGGTATCCTGAATTAACACAACGGACCACCATCTCTCCTCCAATATTCTTATGAAGTCACACAGCAAGAGGAAACGGGAGAAAGATAAAAGATTAGTAAATGTGTGATATAGCCTGTGATTAGGCCTGCAGTCATAAAGAGCTGTTATCAGAATTCTGCCATTTGTATGTGGAATTGCAACGGCATAAAAATAGAAATAACCAGCCTCTTTGTTATTACTCTGAAAAATGGGGAGAGTTCAACTCTGAAAAATAGGGAGAATTCAATTATAACAGTGCACACGTGTGAAGGGATTTGCAGGTGAGGCACTCTTGAGGGGTTTCGGTGGAATCAGTGGGACTAAAAATTTAAGCCAAGTTTGCCCGACAGACTAACAGAATTAAAAGAAAATTGCAAATATTCACCAACTCTCTCACCCACAGAATTGTCTTCAGAGCATTAATTGTACTCCAAACACAACCTTTCCAAGGAGTGTGATTGCTTTGCGAACCATCATCCAGCTGCGCCTGCAGACATCTCTTTCCTGTTTTAAATTCTTTCTTTCAAATATTTTTATGCATTTTTATTTTAAAAATCTGGTTTGGTATGAATACCTTCTAGCCTTTAGGTTGTCTTTTTTTTTTTTATTTTTTTATCCCTCCATGCCTAAAAAGCTTGCAATTCATTTATGTGCAGAGAATCAAATGCCATGTGCTCTAGCAGTCCTCTTATTGCTAATCGTCTTCTGATGCATCTCGAGGGACTGGGTGACCTTTGCAGCAAATGCTCTACCTCCCTTCCCCCCCTGACAGAGGGAAATGCACAAACATCAGTCAAGGACTATTAGTCCAGTGAGTTAGCAGTTGATCACCACACCATATGCCATATATATCAATCTGCTATCCTCAGGTTAAATTGACAGGTAATGTAGCACATTATATTGTTCCACAGCCATTTTATTCCTATCTGTTTAAAAGCTTTAGAGCAGAGTTTTCTCCATGTTTCCTTCAAGTTCATTTGATTGAATGGAAGTGGTAGAGAAGTACTCATGTTTTGTTTTTACACACGTGAATGGACTAATGTATGGATTTCTTAACATGTTCCTATTTTTATTTGAATATTTCATTATTTTATCTTTGCAATATAGATTCTATAGTTTCTACCTGAATAAATGAAACAGAATTTAAACAGAATCTTTATATTTTCCTTCACCATCTGTACCTAACGTGCAGATTTCATACAAATTCCTAATTTCTGCACCATTTAAAATCTTACAAGATGTGCTGTTAAAATCTATCTGGAAGTTTGGTACGTTTCTGACCTTGATCCCAAAGTAACACAGAACCTTTTAGACCTCCTCCTGCTGGACCTGTGTCCACTGTAATGATGGGGTTGGCAATAAATGTCATTCAGGGCTCAACTTTCTCAAAGGCATTGACGGTTGTGTACAGCCTCCTGCCCAAGACAGTAGGTCACAGTACTTAGGTTAAAAGCATTGGTGCCCCTGTGTGACTTCCTGATATCGATAAGACTGACTGCTATGAGTCACTTATTCTCATGCTGAATGCTTGTAAATTGACACTTTGCTGATTTGAATGGGTATAAGTAGAAGTCAGACTTCTCCAGGAGCAGCTCAGAGCTTCTTTTGTTGTTTTGCTATTGCTCTGATGACCCAGTTATGATAAAGTCCCACAACCAAAATACACAAAACCACTAGATGAATGATTCAATGATAGTAAAGTCCCATTTGCACTGGGTGGAAACAAAAGTGACCCCTAGTCAAACACGGATCAAAGTTGCTTATTAAAGATTAGATTTTGATCGTTATCGCATGATGAAAGTGTTTCCTGCTTGCATCTCATCTGAATTTGTGTGTGTGGTGTGTTTGTGTTATCAGATCAGACTGTAACTGTTCTAAAATTTCCTGCAAATTTCCTTGGCTTATTCCATTTGGCCTGGCTTTTCTTCAAGCAGAGAATATTCACAGTAACGAAGTCTTTAAACAAAAGAGCCAAACAGAAGTGTGAGTGTGTGCAGAAATGGCTTGTGTGTCCACGAGTATGCTGATAGGAAAATAGACTATTGAGCTCCCCTCACTGATTGGTGGATTCTCATGGAACCTTCGTAAAGTTTTTCATTAGTATTTTAATTAACATAACTTTGATAACTCCAGCAGTGTTATTAAAACATGCTGCTTCAATTAGAACAGGTTCAGAACTTTTAAAGAACTAATTTACAAGTGAACACAGTTGAGTCTGTGCAGAAGATGCAGAATACTCCATCCAGACCCTGAACATGCACACTGATACTGGGGATCTTGTGGAGTTGCCAACTGACTCACCTTGTTTTATTGTCCAAACTATATTTGTTCTGGATTATTTGAGCCCAAACCTTTAGGAGGAATTTTATGGTCTCAAGGATAACTAGACAACCCACAATGATGCTGCCACGATGCTAATATAAAACCTCTACCATGTCTATTATCCTGTTTTCACATCCTCACTTATTTAAATTTAAAAAAAAAAAAAAACAACAAAACACAATCTTATTAAGACATCCTTTGGGCTCAGCTGGTCTCACGTCAATGGGTGTGACTTTGGGAGAAAAAGCAAAGTGAAGACATTTCTTATCGATGGTTGTGAAAATGAAAAGTCATTACTTTTTGCATCGTTGACTTTTCACTGTAGTTTTTCTTTGCCTGTTTACTGGTCCATGTCTGCCACCTGTATGTCAGATAATCATGAGTTCCCTCCTCATCTCGAACCTGTTTGTACTTGAGCTTTCCTTCAGATGGTCTCCAGCTGCAGCTTCAGAGGCACTTCATGCCCGAGGCTCTGGTTCTCATGAAGAGCCACACTGCCTTTGAATTAAGCCTCACTGCATGCTGTTTCAGAGTTAGAGCCTCTTCTGCACCCACATGATCCTTTTGCTTTTCCTTTCCATGTCCACTGCTGTTTCTTCGGAGTATAGCCGTGTCGGTATCATCATTCTCATACAAATCTCCAAATACACAAATTATTAAGCTCTGTCACTGCTCGCATTGCCTGGGTGGCTGTGTAATTGAGTTTTGGGGATGCAGCCTGGCACTCCTTCCTTGTGTGCAGGCTCCACTCATTACATGAGCCTAATTGGGATTAGTGCAGCCTTGTGTTTTGGCGCTGTTAACAAAACCTGTGGTCATTGCCAGGATCTCATTCCTTCTTACCCCAAATCCAGAACAAGGAGCCATTTGTACTGTTGTGTGTTTGCTTTTGTCTTTTTATGTGTGTTTATTTGAACTTTTGATAACCATATATGTCTACATTTAACACAGATTACATTTATTTTAAGCAATCACAAAACATTGCACGCTGTCAGAGCATGCAGTCCTGTGAGTTACCCGTCTACTTAACTATTTTTTTAAGACTGGTGTTGTTGACAGACAGATTTCCTCCTGGGTGAGCTAACTGGATTTTTTTTTTACTATGTATAGATTTTTACTTAAGGACATATTTTTCTCTAACAAGTTGTTGGTGATGTGATATGGGTTTTTGCAAGAGTTAGCCATGGGTTATTAGTTATATTGTTTAAATTAAAACCTGAAGCTGCCAGTAATCCCTTTTCAATGCTTTGTTGTTGTGGGTACATTGGGAAGATTGATTTTATACATGTTGATTCTCTTGAGTGCTTCATTAATTGTCCTAATAGTGTATGAGAGTGTGCATGTGTAAGAACATGTATCAGGTGAGAACGTACATGTGGCTTGTGGACGTTTATCATAATAAACCATGTGCTTGCTTTATCACTTCACATATCCAGCCATGAATCCATTCCTCTAACCAGGAACTGAGTCCCACTACTATGGATCTCACTGCTTCCAATCCACGAAGCTGAAAGCAAAATCCAGCTCCCTGTGAGAGGATGGATGGATTACTAAGATCTATATCAAGGTGAAAATTGTTTCTGCTTTTCAGCTTGGCAGACTGTGCACATATGGCTGAAAATGTTTGCTGGAAAAAAAAAAAGCACTTTGCTATGAAATATCTCACTATACATCTTATAATACCATACGATTCCTCTGAGTTCTTAAAAAAAAAAAAAGCATCTTATTACTAAAATTTTAAACTCAATGGAAAAACATGACTGTTGGTTTTTACGCGATCTTTGGCATAAAGGTGTGTACAGGAGCGGTTGCTAGCAAAAGACGGGAAAACAGGGAAGTTATGCTATGCAGGTTGGGGGACAAAAATTAAACATGACTCCATTTAATTTGACGTGTCCCATGAAGACTTGGATGTTTCAGGATTAGTTGCCATCTTGGAATATTCTTCTGTTAGACAAAGATCAGTTCTTGTTTAATTTGATCAGGATCAGTTTGCAAAAAATCTAAAAAAAAAAAAGCAACCCACTGACACTTCTTCTGTGGGAAATAAAAAAAAATCCACATTTTGCTGTGACTTTTTCTACATTTTAGCTACAAAAATCTTTTGAGATTTTGTGTGTGTTTCCACAAATATCTGGCTTTCAGTTTTAATCTCTGGCAAAGCAAAGTCTGGGGTTTCTCCCCTTTCATTATTTTTATTTTTAAAAATGACACGCTGAGAGCTCACCTTTTTCTGCACCTTAATGACATGTCAGCCTGAACCAAGTAAGCTTTTTTTTTTTTTTTTTTAAGATGAGAGCGAAAAACCTTGAACCTGCTCATTACCGAAGAATCTCACCAACTAGGGAAGGCATCAAAGAAGGCTCAAAATTGACTGCTTAATACCTCTGAATCAACATCGGCATGTCTTACTGTCCTACTTTACCCCACTGAAACATTTGCATCACCTTGAAATAGAACTGACTCTTCTGCACTTGTCGTGAAGACCTTTACGAACAACGTTGTGAAAATGCCCCGACCAGATCTACAATTTTTTCTTTATTCTATATTTGCATGACTGTTCATGATCTCTAGATGCTTTAAAATGCCCCAGAAGTGTCACTGAGAGCACTGATAGCAAAGTTGCAACTAAACCCAACACTCTGGTAAAGCTTTTCTACAATCTCTTGTTTCCAAAATGCCATCCAGTCACCGTATAGAAGTGTGTATTCTGCTTTTTAATTTTTTTTCTATTTTAAATGTGGGAGTCTCATCATAATGGCTTTGTGGGCCTGCAAAACAGCTCATGTTTGCGACGTTTGCCTTTGTTGTAAACACCGATGTTTTAAAACATTTCATTGATAATGTTTGCAGTCTCCAGATTTGTTTTCTCATTAAAATTGCCTTTGGTTTTGCTTTTATGTCCACTGGAGAATTCGAGAGATTGGTTTTTCTGGGTTAACTTACTTTACATGTTTCTTTTATTGTCTTGTGAACTAAGCGGTGTAGTTTATCAGTTCATGCTTGAAAATATGTTGAAGCAACTCAAGGGTAATAACCAGAGCAAATATATTTACTTGTCATCTGGAGAGTGAGCCATGCTGAGAGCACGATGGATTTGGAAATGTGCTGCTGTTGTGTGTTTCTGGGAAGTTTGAGCACTTCTAAGAAGCTATTTACAGAGCAGTTACTCTCCAATGAGTTCTAAATTGCTTAATTTCTCAAGAAGAAAACAGTATCACAGCATAACATTCATGAGCCTGCCCTTATTCAGCCTGAGAGCATGCAAATCCAAGGAATTAGTTGATTCTTATATAACAGGTAGTTCTCACAAAGACGACCAGATATTTGACAGTGTTGTCATGGAAACGTTTTGTACTACTCACTGCCATCAGACTTAGGATGGTGTGTTAAAATAGAACAGTACCATTTGGCAGATCATTATCCGGGCATCTGTGGTGTACATTTCAGTTTTCTGATTTTTTTTTTTTTCCCACAATAATGTTGTGCATTTTGGAAAAGACGGCAGCACAGAAACTGTTTTGTAAATGTTTTTTTTTTTTTTTTTTTTTTTTTTTTTTAATCTTTGTGACTGACTCCCCAGGGGGCAGATAGATATTATTCAGTATGACTAATGAGTCAGTTTAGTTTTTGGACTCATTAGAAATGCTAAATCAAAGTTTTTTTGTTTTTTTTTTCTGTAATCTGGTTGGTAGTTCAGTATCTCAGGTTTTCCCACAACATGTAGAATAGATGTTCTGTATGTCTACTGGCAATACTTCTGATGGTTATTGGTTACAATTTCTCCTATTTAAACAAATAGAAGATGTCAGGGAGTCATTTAGTTTATACTTGTTTTCTATATCTTGCTTTTTTTTTGTGATGGGAAGCAGGTGTGGTCTTTTGGAATCAGTGTAATGGGCTCTATATTCTTTAATGTATTTTTCTAAAACAAAAAAACAGCTGGGTCATCAATGTAAAAACAAACCGTTTCAGATCATTTTTCATGTTGAAAAAGGCTTAAACAGAAAACAATGTTCCATGTTAGTTAAGTCTATTTAGTGTATCATTCAAAACTTAGTGTTATAACAGATGGTAGATAACGTAAAGGGCTAGCTGTTGTGTAAAAGAAGTAAAGTTTACAGATTTTCAGGCACATTTCCAGATACATTCGGTGTAATTTATTGTTGTCTAGCTATGATCCAGTTTAAACAAATACATCCTACCATCCACCTCTGTTCAATTTCTAATAATTCTATTCATATAAGCTAATTTATAAAGATTTGTTGTATGACTAGGGGAACAGATTGTGTTAAATCTTCTGTTCAATTCAACCTCCCTATTCTGAGCAAACAGTGCTGAGTGACTGTTAACGAAATTATATTCTATAAAATGCTTTTTTTTAAATACACAGTTATCTGCACACCATATGAACCAACTTGCTTTTCATAATTTTTTGTCTTTAAAATAAAAAAAATAAATAATTTTGGTCAGTACAAATTGGTGGTCAGATGAACAAGGACTGTTATTCATCTATTAAGCCATCTTTTCTGTAGTTAATGTGATAAATCCTGACGTTCATTCAGTGCTGGTGGGAGTATAGCTTTAATAATCAGGAATAAAAATATAAACCTGTTCTAGAGGAGTGTATGTATAAAATACAAATAACCTGAATAATAATAAGATTGTAATTCAACATGAAATAATTAAAAAGGAAAAACAAAACAATAACTGAGAAATAGTGTGAAAAGTAGCTGCATCTGGAACAGGTGCTACTGGGGGAGGGATCTTAATATAAATAAAAAACACAATATAATACTAATATAAATGTTTCTAAGCTTTTAAGAAACCTCACTCATACAACTTTAAATTTAAATTTTTGTTGAGTTTGTCCTTCTGACCGGTTAGTCAGTGCAGCGGGAACATGCGTCTGACTTTGTTGTTTCAGACAGTCGAACAATGCGTTTCCCGTTTTCAGTCTCCTCCACCGTCATTGATCTTGTCTCCCAAACCAGGCTTTTCCTAAGTAAAACCTTATTCATGGATCTGTTTTAAAAGTGGAAATCCCAAAGCGGGCTCCATCACAGTGAGACAAGTAAAGATAATTTTAGAGGAATCCGTCTCAGGGATGTCGGTTAAAATGGTTTTTTTTTTAGCAGACCTGCTTTTGTGATTAAAATTTACCATAATCCCTGCACTATTTAGTTTAGGTTTAAGTATACAACGTCTTTATAAATGCGACATCTCTGTAAGGGATGTTGTCAGCTCTAGGTAGTTATCTGTGTTTGATTGGTCTGATAATCAGAATGAGTTTGGTGAGAAAATAAAATCCATTCCAGAATTCCTTTTCCCATTTTCATTTCACATTATTCATGATACCTGTTCCACAGTTTGATTGTGCACATGTGGAAAAATGTTCATTGATGACAAAATCATTTTTACTTTTCATATCAGTTCAATGCTGCCTTGCATTGCATAGTGGTTAGACTGGTTGGAAAGTTCATGGAACTTTGAGCACTGGTGTGTGAGGAAATGTAAGAATAATCAAAAGCTGATGTATGAACTTCTCCCTAAATCTGTATGCACATATAAGCTTATATAAGTAAACATGACTCACTGAGGCGCTGCAGCATTTATGTGCATTTCTATGTTTCTTTGTATTTTTCAAAATATTAAGCTTTATTTCCAAACTGCAATTTTATCTTTTCATTATACTTTTGGTATTAGGTGGAATAAATGAGCCAATGTTAAAAATGATAAAAGTAATTGTATTTTAGTTTTTGGCTAATGGCCGACTCAGTAAATGATCAGAAAAGACAGTACAGTAGAATGGTCTTGATGAAATGTGCTCTGAATGAGTTTCCATGTTCTTTCGGCCACTGCAGTACTGAGGAGCCCATTAAGTGTTCTCGGGCCTGCCAGCAAAGTCTTGATGCATTTGTTTTGACCTCGCAAATTAAAACGTCTGCTCTTATCAATGCCCTTGGGGCAGCAGGGAAGGTAGGGAGAGAGATGTCAATGTTTGTCCTTGTCAGGTCACTGGTCTGTCTTCCAACACTGGAGTTACCACAAGCCTGCTGTCAGACAAAAGAGCATTTTTGGCTTGTGTATGTGTGTCGTGTTGGAGTGAGAGGTGAGAGCGAGGACGCTTTTCATGACGGAAAATCCTTTTTCTATGCAAATAGATGCTTGGCATTTCTTATTACTGTCATATAATTCTAATTTATGAGGGGAAATTGAGACATGTCTAATTTACAGCTTCACATGAAAGATTAGTGACGCCATAAAAGAGGCTCGCACTTCTGTTCGTCTGCTTCTTTACGTCTTGGGATGCTTGTCACTTATGGAGGTCATTATCTAGTTTGCTGCTCATTTTTCTCTGGGAAAGGCTGGACAGATCTGAGGAGCTAACTCAGGTTTAGCTTCAACACATCGGGGCTAATATTGTGTCATTTTAAAGATAATTCGGACAAGCCCTTCATTGCCAGTGAACTGAATGATGTGGCTTGTGTGACTCCACCCACTAACTTCTAGTGTTTTCTGAGAGATTCTGCCAATGTAGGGTTCAGCTGGGCTCCTCATGAGGATGTATGACTACTGCTGCAGAGTGCTGTCCATTTCAACTGGTGCAAAAATGCGTCCAATTTAATTCTGTTCTGTTTTATTTTCCTCCATTCATCTCCTTAACATTTGTTCACTGGTTGGGTTTCTTTCTATGATTATTTTATCCTGACTTAGTCCTGCTTGTGTTCCCCACTGTCACACACAAATGGACACTTTCCTCTAATTGCTACTTGATAGTCCACATGCGTTTCTGGGTGACAGAGGCGTTGGGGATGTCAAAGGTAAGCCATGCCTGCTACATAGAAATGGGCTACCTTTTCCAGGAACGCAACACTCATGTTTATTTCTGCTCTATCAGCTCTTTCCAGCTTTTTTCCGCCTTTATCTGATTGTTTCATCTTTCCCTTTCACCTACAAGCTGTCTGTTTTTCAAGTAGACATGCCTCCAACTAATTTCCAAAGTTTGTCAGCTTAGTTTTTATCTCAAAACTCTGTCAGCCCAAACTTGCTTATTTGTTTCTCAGCATCACTGTCCAGCTGTCTCTTGCTGTTCTCCATTTCATCCAGACGCTCTTAGTCCCTTCCTTTCTTCATCTATTTAACAAAATGTGATGCTCCGCTATTACCCTGCGGGGACGACCATTTGACAGATCCAGTTTCTAGCAGCAGGAGCCAGCGAACACAATGGGGCAGCGATGAAGGTAGACAGTCACTGACAGCTAACAAATAGCCCTTGGGGACTCAACAGAAAAAGATAACCATGTTGTCCATGTATTAAATGACTGATCTCTTTACTGATAGTGAGTGTACACAAGTGTCAGTGATAAGAAATATGACTCTGGTAAGGGCAACGGATGTTTAGATTTAACCACAGACCAGAAACTTATGAGGTATTTCTCGACGGAAAATATTGTGAGAATTATTAATCTCTCAAACTCTTCTCTCGCTTTTTTACTTTATCACTCTTTTTATTAACAAAAGCACTTGGACTTATTGGAACATTATGGATAAATATATATTAGCCATTAACTCATATTAACTTAATTTCTTAGTTGTCCAAAATGCCGCAAAATCGCAGAACACACTGACATATAATAGTGTGATCAGCTTAATGGAGTACAGCTGTAGCAACACATTTTCTATCTTTATCAGAGATACATCACATTGAAATTTAACAAATTTACTAGAAGTAAACTAAAATATTTTAGATTAATTTAATTAATTTGATCCAGAATTGTGCTTAAATACTTTAGCTGGCAAGTAAAATTAAGATACACACACACACTCTGTGAAAACCTCATCTCCCAGGCAGACCCTGACTGTACCATCTTGGACTACAGCTGGTGACGGAAGTCCTTGTTCTGCTCTGCAGCCTCTGTGGACTTTGTGAGGCAGCACATGGACCATTTCTCCACCTGCTGTAGATCCTGATTGGAGCAGCCCTTTCAGCTTGCAGCAGATCTCTAGGAGAGCGGTGCAGAGACTGCTGTATTACTGCCAGCTGCAGTCCAAACAGGTGTAGCGGGAGTCTGACTCACAGCAGAGACAGCTGAATGACATTTTGGACCTCCACAGCAGAAACCACAGGTTAGCTGCAGGTGGGAAGATACGTGGCACACTGTCACTTTCTGCTTTGCAGCAACTGAAAATTTTAAATTAAATATTGTGGTTTTCCTCCACATCTAAATCACTGTGGGGAAACTGTACTTGGGGACCAGTCAGGGCTGCCATGACACATTTGATTTTTGGGAACAAGCAATAGTCTAGTTTAGAAAGGCTCACATTTGTGGATTTTATGATAAAATTGTAAAATATTTACAATGTTTTGCCATTTTTTTGGGTTCTTTAACTTCATCAGAGTCTGAAATGATTTATTCTAAACCTTTTAGATGTCCAGTTTTTGACAGATGAAAGCATTTCAGAGTGTTGCCCATTTATTTCTTGCAGTTGCGGCAGACTTTAGAAATGGCTCTCAGTCTTGGTTTTGGAAAACAAATGGCCTGTAGTGGGAATGTAATAAAGATCTGCTTACCTCAGAAGGAAATTTCATTTTCATCAGTCATGAAGGTACACCAACAGCTGTCCAGCAAGAGAGACAATTGATGGAACTGAGTAGTTTGGGATGAAACCGAAGATATGATTTAGTTAACATTTCTCCATCCGTAAGTTCTGCTGAAAGGCTGGATCTCGCTCAGTGTTGCTCTCAACAAAGGGATAACCGTAACTACCACCACATGGAGTTAAGATCATGTTTATAGCTATTGTGAGATCCCAGACTTTCTGGTCAAAAACGTGAAGAAGTTTATTGCACAAATGGTTACACTGGTGATATTTTTTTTAAAGTAAAGATAGAAATGTATGAATTGCACTCAAGTCTTCAGAGAGTTCAGGGATGACATGCAAGAGCATATGCTCTGCTGTACAACATAAGGGCTTGAGTTTACTTTGGGGAAGAGTTGGCATTTACTTTCTCCATCAAAGATTTAGTAGGAGCGTCTGTGGTGTTTGTACACACCTGCAGAAGAGAATTATTGGCCATTAGGCAACACAACAGCACAGCTAGAAGCTTGTGAATTTAACAAAACCAACAAGTGAGTTCATGAAGTCTGCCAATTAGGTGTTTGTTGTGGGACAGTGGCATTGTGTTCTTTGGAGGCATGGCCCAGTTGATCTTTACACCTTGTTAAAATGTCCATTCTTCAAAGAAAAATAAATTCCCCATTGAAACAATACCACAGAATTACACAGTGACTAAGTTTGTTACATCTTGTGAACAAGCTTGCGGCTTAAATATTGTTTGAAGGAACTGTTATGATAATGAGGAGCCTGGTACCTTCATCCAAGAGGGGAAACAATCAAAAGGGAAACAATCTTATATGAAACGAAATGGATGTTGGTGAAGCCACGTTTCACTGGTTTTAAATCACAAGTTTGCTTGCTGAGGTAATGAGCAATTATTACCCAGTGCAGTGCATTGTGGGTAGAAAACATTGAAGTTCTGCAGGGACGTTCAGCTTTAGAGATCTCCTGCAAGTGAGGGAACGGATGCACACCAGAGAAAAGAAGGGAAGGAATTGGATCAGACTGAGAAAAGGATCGCTGCTTAGTAACATGACATTTTGAACATTTTAAGTTGTGATAAACAAAGACAAGTGTCCTCAAGCAGGTGGAAGATGTGGTGATCCCTGGACCAGAATGGAGAGAAGTCTGGCTCAACAATGAGCTCAGTGTCAAAACAAAAGAACAAATTTACTTAACAAATGAAGCAATGTGTTCCTGTCACACATTCACTTTTATAAAACAATCAAATTGATTTGTTGATTTGCAAATTTTAGTTTGTCAAAAGCCAAAACAAGCATAAATACACTGTCAACTAGTGAGAGATTGAATTATATTTAGGATTTGACTGCTATGAAAAACCTCTGATATAATAATCACACATTTTGATGCTTGGGATTAGCGGACGCTTATCATTATATTTATTATTCCACCAGGTAATCAGATTCATTTTGGCCATAATGCGAAGCAACATTTACAACCTAAAATATAAAGGTATACCAGTAAGAGATATTAGGTGTCAAATCAAAACCTCTATACTATCAAAAAGGATGGGTAGACACTGTAAATATCAATGTTCCGTATTGATATACACTGTAAAAATATCCAATCAGGCACAGCAGAACTTTGAATGCTTGTAAAGTGACATTATTTTATTTTTTATTTTTTTACTTTATTTAATTTTGGATTTAATATAACAATGTGGGTTTTTTTTATGTGTGTTTCTGTGTAAAGTGAGTCTAAGAATAGAAGTTCATGTGAACACTACACAAGCTAAAGCAGCTTTGATGAGGAGAGGTGATGATCAGTAGCTTTACTGGCAGGCAGGTTGGTGATGCTTCAATATTGCTTAGCCACAGTTTGTCCTAAATATAAAGTATAGTAGTAGTAGATTTTTTTTATTTTTTTTTTTATATAAAATACAAATCTTTGGTTGCAAGAATTTGTAAGCAAGTCCTGGCCAGCTTGCTGCTGACTGATACTGGGAAAACTTGCTTTTGTTATTTGATTTAGGAGACAAAAATATTCAGTTTGTTACTCAGATTTTTATATTTTCATAAAAAACAAGGAATTATAAAAGCATACAAATATTACAAATATTAGTTTTTTGTACCACCTAGACCAGCCACAATAAATGTCCAGTTTTATCTAGCATCCTTTTCAACTGGCAAATCTCCCACTTCACATTAAAATGTTATGTTGGTTCTCTGCCTGATGAGTCTCTGATACAGAATTTTTTACTTGATGAGTTTTGTTAAATTGTCCGCAAACACGAAAGTGTTTTAGATTTTTGTTTAAAAATGGCCTGATATTAGGACATTTTATTCTTTTTTTTGTTTTGTTTCTAGCCATTTTTCTCCATTTCTTCAACACTACTTGCTGCTGCTACCGTACACTATAGACAAAGCATGCAGTGTGACGGGAATGACTGAGTGAAAACACTGATGACTACCTAAGCAGTTGTGTTGATTAAATGAAGCATGGAAGCAAATAATTTAATTCAGGATGTTTTGTAATTCAGTTAGTCAAGTTGTTTCAGCCGTATGCAATATAGCGTAGCTGAAATTGATTAAACTAATGAATTGTTAGCATGTGTTGTCTGGTCCATTGTGACTGTTAGGTTTTACACTATGAACCTCTTGTATCTTGTGGACTGACAGATGATCATAAGTGTGTAAGCCTCACATTTTACTGCATTACTGCTTTTATTTTGTTCCAGTGTCTAAACTCGTCTAACAGGGTTGAAACCTCCCTAACAGCTTTGTGACATTTCCACCAACAGAATGGCGAATTCATAAAACTGAGAAAACTCCCGAGGGGTATTGGATAAATCATATTACCATTAGAGAAAGTAGTCTTTAAGGTGTATGGCAGAATGGCTTGTTTGTGATTTTTAATCATAACCTCTGTAGCTGAAGAGTTGAAAGAGCAGCCTTGCAGGACAGGATATTAGCTCACCCCATACTGACACTTCAAATTAATGTTATCAAAGTGGTAATAGACCTACTTTAGTCAGCTTCCTTGATGCATTATAGGGGATGACAGCCTACTTAGGGACCACATAAACTAAATCATATTTCCACTAGATTTTGTCTGCTCAAATTTACCTCAATATCTGCAAACAGATGGCCTGGGCTGAGTCTCACGCACCATCTCTTGAATTGGCACATTGGAAAAATGGAACCGCGTCCCACTGAGCACTAACAGGAGGTACATCTTACATGAAAGTTAATCTCTCACTAGTTTGAACTTTTCTTTTACTGTGGGGAAGAGAAGTATTTGATACACTGCTGGTCTCACAGATCAACTGTGAGAGACACGATCTAAAATAAAATTTAAAAAAGTCACATTGTACGATTTTAAATAATGAATCGGCTTTTTATTGCATGAAATAAGCATTTGATTTGAATTGTACAAGCACAATGCTGAGATGGGCGATGCAAGAACTCTTAGTGAAATTAGTAGAAAATAGTAGAAGCTGAAGATGACCGTCTGTCTTCCTGGGACGGGGGCTCCATGCAAGATTTCCCCTTACAGAGAATCGGTGACTATAAGAAAAGTGAGGAATCAACCCAGGAGGAAAGTGTTCGGAGGAAGAAGACATAAATGCCAAAGAACACCATCTCAACAGTGAAGTATGGGGGTGGAAACATTATGCTTTGGGGTGGACAAGACAACTGCACTTCATTAGGAAGATGGTAGATTGGGACATGTATCACAAGGATTTGAGAAACAACCTCTTTCTCTCAGCAAGGTGTTGAACATGACTGGGTCTTCCAGCATGACAATAACCTGAAGTTCACAGCCAGAGAAACTAAGGAGTGGCTCTGTAAGACCTTGTCCACACGTAGCCAGACTACAGAGAACACCTTCACAGTTTTGAGGACGTCCATGCTGTTGTAAATGTAAAAAAGAATTATGAATGTGTTAAGTGGTGTGCCTATGGTTTTATTTTGAAAAGGCCAGGCCGGAAGTCTTTGTGTGTTGTTGGTGAAAGTTTGACGGTGCTGACTAATAATAAAAGATGGCGGCTGTGCCAGTTCCGTGGAACTTTGTGTTCTTGTTTTTTATTTATAAAAGTAAAAGCACATGAACAAGACCCCAGGTTTCAAACAAAGATCTCACATCTGACGTCATGGCATCTTCTGTCGCAGACAGTCACGTCTAAAAACCTCAAAACCTGGTTATATATGTCCACATGCAGACATGCAAACTGAGTATTCGCAAATTTTCACTTTGGTCGGAGATTTTTAAAACCATTGTTTTTGAGGGCAAACATCTGTGCTTTTGTGTGGATGACAGGCCTAACAGGAGAAAAATATTTGTTTTGTGAGATACCCTGCTACGTGTGGACAAGGCCTAAATCCCAAATCTTATTTTCCCCACTGTACCTACGTATATCATGATGTGGCAGCCGTTGTACAATAATTTGCCTTTTTGTCTCTTGACAGACTGATCAAATACCAAATTGAGTTTACTTTGACTGTATTGTTTTCAACTCAGTATATACACTATTCACAAAAAGTTAGGGATATTCAGCTTTTGGGTGAAATTTCACAACAAGCCTAAAATGCATTCAAACCTGTACAGGTGAACTTAATGTGATCTTCTCTAAGCTTTTAAATGCACATGTCCAACTGTTAAATGTTTCAATAAATTTTGCACAAGTTGCTGTTCTCTAACAAGGAGCTTAACGGCAAAAATCACGGCAGGTGTGTGATCCTTGAATTGACCAATAAATGTCCTGGTTCAATTAGAGCTGGTGTTTAAACAGTTGTCCTCATCATGCTGTTCACATTTTGACATCATGAGACCAAGACGACACCTAACAATGGAACAACAGTCCCTTGCCATTGCGATGCTTCAAACAGGACGTTCTCAGACAGAAGTGGCCACTGAGCTTGGAGTGTCACAGTGTCATCAGCAGGTTGCAACAGAGATATGGAGAGACTGGAAGAGTCACAGAAAGGCCTAGAAGTGGACGTCCTTTGGCCACATCCCGTGCCGATGACCGCTACATTGTGAACACTGCCCTGAGAAACAGGATGATAAATGCCACTTAACTCCAGGCACGTTTAAGAGAGGTGAGAGGCACCCAAGTGTCACGTCAGACCATTCGAAACCGTTTACATCAGCGTGGTCTGCGTGCTAGACGACCTGCACGGGTACCTGACCACACCACCAGGCACAGGCATCATCGTCTTGCATGGGCCAGGGAGCATTTACGCTGGACGAGGAACCAGTGGGCCTCAGTGCTGTTCTCTGATGAAAGTCGATTCACACTGAGCAGAAATGATGGCCGGCAACGATGTTGGAGACGTCAGGGAGAACGCTATGCATCAGCCACTGTTGTCACCAGGCGAGCTTTTGGTGGTGGCGGTGTTACAGTGTGGGCAGGGGTGTCCACTTGGTACAGAACTGCCCTACACTTTGTGAATGATACAGTGACAAGCCCATACTACCTGAATAACATCATTAATCCAGTGATTGTGCCCCTACATGAACATCACAGGCCTAATTTCATCTTCATGGACGACAATGCTCCTGCTCATCGAGGCCGCATCATCAGGGAACGGCTGTTGGAGACTGGTGTACCTCAAATGGAATGACCTGCACTCTCTCCAGACCTGAATCCCATTGAAAACCTGTGGGATCAGCTGAGCCGTCGTGTAGAGGCTCAAAACCCTGCACCCCAGAACCTCAATGACCTGAGGGCTGCCCTTCAAGAAGAGTGTGATGCCATGCCTCAGCAGGCAATAAGTTGCCTTGTGAACAGCATGAGACGTCGTTGTCAAGCTGTAATTGATGCTCAAGGGTACATGACGAGATATTGAGACGTTCAAATTTTTTGTTGTGGTGTAACTACCATTGTTGTTACCTTTTGTGTTGAATGAATTTTTTGAGATAAAGAAATCAGTAGTACATCCTTCTACTTAAATGTCTTACTTTTATATTATATCACTGTAGCATGAACATATTGCATTTTCCATAAATTTCACCTGAAAGCCAAATATCCCTAACTTTTTGTGAGTAGTGTATATACTGCCCAAAAAAAATAAAGGGAACACTAAAGTAACGTGTTGTGGATCTGAATGAATGAAATGTTTTTATTAAATACTTTGTTCTTTCCATAGTTGGATGTGCTGACAACAAAATTACACAAAAATTATCAATGAAAATCAAATGTACCAACCCATGGAGGTCTGAATTTGGAGTTATACTCAAAATCAAAGTGTTCTCTGGCAAATGACCAAAGGTCCTGCACGGTGTTGGGCTGTAAACACAACCCCCACCTGTTGACGTTGGGCCCTCATACCACCCTCATGGAGTCTGTTTCTGACTGTTTGAACAGACACATGCCCATTTGTGGCCTGCTGGAGCTCCTTGCACAAAGGAGGAGATAGCGGTCCTGCTGCTGGGTTGTTGCCCTCCCACTGCCTCCTCCACGTCTCCTGATGTACTGGCCTGTCTCCTGGTAGCACCTCCATGCTCTGGACACTATGCTGACAGACACAGCAAACCTTCTTGCCACAGCTCTCATTGATGTGCCAACCTTGATGAGCTGCACTACCTGAGCCACTTGTGTGGGTTGTAGACTCCGTCTCATGCTACCACTAGAGTGAAAGCACCGCCAGCGTTCAAAAGGGACCAAAACAGCCAGAAAGCATCGGAACTGAGAAGTGGTCTGTGGTCACCACCTGCAGAACCACGCCTTCATTGGCTTACCAGTTGCCAATAATTTCCACCTGTTGTATATTTCATTTGCACAACACCATGTAAAATTAATTGTCAATCAGTGTTGCTTCCTAAGTGGAAAGCCTATTTTCATAGGCTATCAGACATTTTTGTCAGATCTGACATTACCATAATAGGTTTTAGAGATACTCACAGTACTAATAGTGTTCTCTGAAGTGCTTTACATGCTCCGCGAGAAGTGAGAACTTTATTCTTGCTCTCGAGGCTGCAAGAACAAGAAAATAAATACGTTTTTGTCTGGTGCATTCATACTCCACGAGAACCTTTGTCTGCAGCGGGGAGGGGTCACTATGGGTGGGGATGTCTGCTTTTATGTGCAATGAACCTTATTATTTAATATTTTACAAGAACGCTGCATCTGTGTGTTTTTAATACTACATTCTGTAGCCATGGTTACACTTTCTCACCAACTCGATCAGCTGTTTGATCAAAAAATTATATTTACCTGCATCAGCAAAAATGCGTAAGTGACAACTGTCCACCTTATGCTTTTCTGTGGTAACCACGCCCACCTCAAATGTCCAACCAATCACACTATGTAGAGAGTATAAGAAGCTTTGCAGCAAGCATTGCAGTCTTTGTTTATACTATGTTAAACTGGTATTTAAATGCTTGCTGCTTGTTTACCGTTTGCTTTATAAGCATCAGAAATAGTTGTACAATGACGTTGAGGGAGTTGAGTTGCAGAAAGAACTAATGAATTATTCAGTATTCAGCGGCAGTTTAGACATCATTTCCCTGCTTGTTGCAATGTTTACAATCTGAGTAGGGATGAATTTGTTATCAAGAAATAAAATGGTGTGTTAAAAAGTCTGTTCACATGTGCTTCAGTGCTGATCCTTGTTCTAGTTATGAATTTTCCCATCAGTTATTTTATAATGCATCAAATACAACACCAATTCTCAAAGTTAATTTAGAGCAGTGATGTGTCCCAGTTTAAAAACCAGAATGGACATGTTGACCACATGCTGTTCTGATGCCTGCAGAACTGTGCTGCGTACAAGCAGACAAGCCTAGACACGGATACAAGCATATCGGTATGGCAAACATGTTTATTAGACATGTTACCAAGGAAACAGCTTCATGGGTTACAATGGATCACTTGCATGCTTTACATCAGTGTTGAAGAATCAAATCAAATTTTGTTTGTTCATCACTTTTCACAGCTAAAGCAGCACAAAGTGCCTTTCATACTAACAGCAATAATTAAATGTCAAATTAATTCATTTTAACATCCAACTGAAAATAAGCCTTCATATAGCCAAGTGTATATAGCCTAACTGGATATAAAACACACACCAAATCAGTCGTTGTCTTTAACAAAGTCATACATACACCCCCAACTTTGGCAAGGTCCCGTCTCCCTCAGCTCATCTGACAGACTCTTCCACAAACATGGAGCATAAAAACAAAGAGGATTCACTCTGGGTCTTTGTTTAAATGATTGGTGTTTGTAAAAGTAACTTGTTGGAGGAGCTGAAGGTTCAGGCAGCTTGTGGTTATTAAAATGTTTTAAAGATAACAAGGCTTAAGACTGTAGAGTTTTAGAACCAGTAAAGGAACCGTAAAAATCAACTCTGAAGTGGACTGGAACTAGGGGTGGGAAAATCGAATTGAAAAATTGAAAATCTGGATTTTTTTGCTACACAATTTTAAAATTGTTTTTTTGTTTTTAAAAAAAAAAAAAAAAAAAACAACAATTTTTTTTTTTCTCAAATAAATATAATCCATCACAAAATTTTGGTCATTTTAATTGTTTTTATTTATCCTTTTGCTTCTCATCTTGGGCATTATAGCAGCAGAATGATTATCTGGCTCCTGTGTTTTTCCCAATTGAAATCAAGAAAAATAAAAGTTTCATACATTTTTTTGCTTTTAATCTACAATAATTAGCAAGATCGAAGAACTGTGAGAATCGCAATTTAAATTGAATCGGCACCCAAAATTCGGAATCGAATTGAATCGGGACAAAAGCATATGGTCACAGCCCTAACTGGAACTCAGGTGGTAAAGGTTTGATTGGAGACCAGATAGAAGTGTTGCAATCGTAAATCCTTCACACGGTCTCCTCGTCGGCTCGAGAGGGAAACAGGCGAACTCTGGAAATAAAGTTCGATCACATTCTTGAAGCAAAGCTTAAACCTGACTTTAAAGACAAACACAAATCCAAGGTTTCTCATCTGTTGTCATGGTTCAAATGCCACAGCTCAGTTTGTCGTTTCGCTTAACCCTGTTTCTACGGCAGTGCCAAAAACCAGAAGCTCAGTCTTGTCCTGATTGAGCAGAAGGAAGCTTGCTGTCATCCATGATTACATTTCTAGTATACAGTTCAAAAGGGCATCGGTTGTTTTGATGTCCTAAGATGACACTGCTGTGTAAACCTGGGTATCACGCAGTGATGTGTATTTATGCAATACTGTAATATGAAGGAAACAATCTTTTTTATTTTTGGAGTGCTAAAATGCAGTAAATACAAGCTTTTACCAACAGAGAAAACATCGGTCAGCTGCTGCAGAACAGCAAAGCCTCTATTTCAGTTTTATGCATGAAGTATCTCTACTACACAATTTGTTGTTTGCTTTCTCATTATTCATGTAACAAATGGGAAGTTGTAAAAAGAAAAAGAACAAAGCAAAATGGGGGGGGGAAAAAAGCTGCTGATTTTTACTTTTTTGACCCAAATTCAGAAAGTTAACTGAGGTCTTCCAGAGCAAGATGGCAAACTGATGATCCGTTGTCATGGATTATTCAGTTTGACCTTTTATCTGTTTTTTCATTGGACTATATAGACAGAGTTAAGAAAGTTATCCAGATTCTGTGAAAATGTTTCAACTCTACACCCATTTAACTAAATTAAATGCATGTCAGTGTGTTAATTTACACACATCTAGGATTCTATGTTCAACATATAAAAATGTACATTGTTGAGATGTTTTAGATGTGCTTTTCAATGTGGGAAATGTTTTTCACAGTGGAAGGATCTGTGCAAAACTGGCTTCTGCAAAGCGGTTTGAAGAGTCAATAAGAGATGAGATGATTAAACAGTTTATTTACCATGTAGCTAATTGTGTAAACAGAAGATTGTGATGACATAGCAGGTTTTGCAGGTTAGCAAAGCAGGTTTTGCAGGTTTGCAAAGCCATCCACTGCTCTGCTTTGCTCTGCTGCTAATTGGTTTACATATTCTCGGTATTTTTACTCTTGAATGCAAGCAGGTTGAATCCCAACATGTGGTGATGCTGGATGTTACGGGACCAACATCAGTGTGTCTGCTGTACATAATGAATGGACCTAATATACATGCCAGACATTTATTGCAAAACCTATTTTTGCAATGCTTTATTGACATTTAGTTTCAACTCCTTTGTGGTGCGTATACGTGCAGAAAACAACTGTCTAGAATCTATTAATGGCCCCCTTTTCCGGAGAAAACATTTGTGCTCTGCAGCGGTGAGGAGAGACTATTCAGCTGGCTTTACAAGGTTCAAACAAACGCATGTCATATTTCATTACAGCCAAATAGCTTTTACTCTTGAAGATTATTTGAATTATAAAACAATTAGCAAACTTGTATTATACTAATAGCATGAAGGTTGGAATAAGATTGGTGAATTCTTTGTCATCTAAAAAGCTGAAATATTTTTCAAACATTTTTAATCATATCAGTCCAGTGTTACTGGAAGTAGTCTGTTGCTTTCAGCTGAAATGTCAAATGTGGAGCCAAGGTGGCAGATACACAGCTCGATAAACAACTCTTTTTAAAACCAAATGACTTACAAATCATATTTATTTAAAAAATTTTAGATTCAGGAGCTTCAACAAGGACACCTGAAGGCCAAAACAGTCATTTAGTTATAATTAAATTAATCATTGCACATTAGCAGCATGTAATTTACAACTTAGACATCTGTTTATTCTGAATCTTTAAAAACAGAATTCCAGCTGATGTTTTCATGTTGTATGTAATCTATGTAATAACCTATTTATTGCTCATGTTTGAAGTACAGGATAAGCTGTCTTAATCGTCTGTAATTTCATGATTAATTCTTGACCTTGTTTTATTTCAAAATCTCTGTTTTAATACCTTTTAATCAGGACAATGAATCTTTGCTGCAAACTGAGGGTAAAGTCCAAATATCTGGTTCACAGACTGAGGATATGGCTTGTTGATTTAACGTCCAGTAGTTTGTCATTTTCTTTGCCTATTTCTGGTTTAAAATTAGGCAAGTTTACTTTTCCTGTTCAAACCAATTCAAAGTGCTTCTCCATGTTTGGTATTGAGTCGGAACAGAGAGTAGATTGGGCTCTGATGACCTGATGGAGCTGAATGTAATTTGGCTGTAAACCATTCAGTGATTTATAAATTAGCAGCAGGATTCTTAGACATGCAGCAGGCCAGTGCAAAGATCTCTGCTTCCATACAAGAACTCGCAGTGCTGAGGATACAGTCAGTAGGATTTCTGGCTCGGCCATTTTGTACATGCTGTTCCCTGTCTGGACGCATAAATTCTACTTCTCCGATATCCTCCTCGTGCATTTCTTTTAGCATGTTTCACTATGAACCCAAGACACAGTGGTTACTGTGGAAGATGACATGACAGCAGGTCATTCTATCACTGCAATTAAGGTGATAACATCCTTGTTTCTTACATAAACTGACAGTGGATCTACGTACACATTCATACATATGAATGCACAATAACATATTTATAGTATGTTTTGACACATGTGCATTAGTTGATGTTTTTAATGAACTTGTGTTGTTGGCTGGGTGATGCACAGCGTGTCACCTTGTCATCTATCTACAGTTCTAATTCTGAACTTTGAAATCCTGCTTCTTTTTTCCCCTTCATTGGAAAGGAGTGTGGTGCCTTAATGGACTTGATAATGGGGATCTGTCTTGTGACGGCCATTACTGCCTGAGTTTAATGTGCACTCTCAAGGTAGTATGTTGACATTTTCAGCTTGGCACAACCAAAGGTTTGGCTCGTCATGCATGCTGCGCCTATGTACCGAGTCTTTCAAGGATAATGAGCTAATTTGTTTTTCAACAGGACAGTGCTAACATTAAGAATAGAGCAGGTTTTTTTTCTTTTTCTTTTTTTTTTTTTTTAAAGCCAGTTCATCAAAAAGAAAGTAAGATCCATTACCTTTACATGAAGGGCTTTATTGTGAATAATATCCCACCTTTTACTAAAAATGTTCTAAGTTGTTGGAGCTTTGACTCCTGACGTGACTCTTGTAAGTCTTAGCTGGTTATTTACTGGTGTAAGATAAAGCCTGCTAAACTAAATAGCATCTGCCTTCTGTGAAACAGAAGCACACACACCATGTAACATTTAACTGGATTTACATATTAAACACCTGTACTTAATTTCTGACAAAATCATATAATTTAATCATAAAAATAAATATTTTTTATTTATCTGTTCACCTAGACATTTAAAAATACGTTTGAGATTATTGTGACAAACTGAGTGATAATTACAGTCATGAAATAGTCTGTCTTGTAAAAGCAGTTCCTGATATCCTCGTAGATGTTTGGTTTATTGATTTACTTTATTTTGTTCAATTATTACAAACATTTTAAAGCCTTTCATATAAAACATTTCTTGTTTGGCATTATCAGCTACACACAGCCTGTCACTGTCTACTGTTTGTTCTAAAAACAACCCAATGCAGGTCTTGCATATTTGATCCGGTCTGTCTATTTCTCAGCAGAATGGATCAGCAACATATGTCCAAGTTGATTAAACAGTCAGGATGGCTGTGCCTCAAGAAGAGTAATATCTCATTAAATAATAGGTGTGGATTTCAGAGAGCTACTTTGCAAAGCAAGTGAATGCATATCTGCCATCAGGCTTTCATAGGAACACATGTCCAGCTTTGTTCAAGCTGTGGGAACAGGTGGCTGTGATCCTGTGTGCCAACATGTGCTTTAGAGGAGCTGCTAGCTGACATACTGCAGAGGGTACAGTTATTCTGCATTGGACTTCTACACTTGCCACATGTGAGGAACTGAAGCGGTCGAGCCCAAGACTTATTCTTTTTTTATTTAAAGGTTGTAGACTGTTGTAGCGGTGCAGACGGTCAAAACATCTACAGACATCCTGAAGTTGTTCTCCATCTCCCTGCAAGGCTCATTTGTTCCTCTTACTCAGTGATACATTTTGTAACTCTGTAACGTGTTCTCAGCCATGATGCTTCTTATTCCAAACGTTCATGAATGGGTTAAATGGACAGAAATTATCTAACATGTCACAGCATTTTATTTATATTTGTTGATTGGAAAACTAAACTCCACTCGATGTAGAAGAAGATGGTAATGCTGCTGAAAACGCCAGATTATTAAAACTGTGCAGATTATTACTGAACCTGTTATTTTTTATTTATTTATTTTTTTCATAGTTAATTAAGCTGAATGTGTTTATGGTCATCCTTAAACAAATATTCATGCAAACAAGTCCATTTTCTTTAAACTTTCATTTAACATCAAGAATAGACATAAAACTCCTTGAATGAAGTGCTGATAAGTTTTATTTTTATTGTCACAACTCAATAAACAGAATGATAAAAGCAACAGTAAACAAGCAGTGCAGGTTTATAGAGAGCAAAACTCTCATCGGTAAAGTAGAGAAAATAACAATTATTTTATTTGGATCTTATTCCATAAACAGAACAGGAGTTGTTGAATGAGAAAATGTTGCAGAAAGTTTAACTCCGAAGCCAAAACAAAGGATCCAAAAGAGGGTTTACTTTCAGCTGAATAAAAAAACGACAGAAATCACACATCAACTTGCACATGGATGGCATTTGGGGACGGCGATCAGCACCAGGGTTAGTGTCATTACTCAACAAAAGTCATTATTTACTCGTTACTGACATCACTTTGCTGCGTTTAAAAGGTAATGTCAATAGTTATTACTTCCTGTTTAAGTTAACTTGTAGCCACATGAAGCATAAACCATGCAGACATGTGCAGTCTGCAGGAAGAAAGATGCTTCGCTGTGAAATCCACAAACAGGATAAAGGAAGCTGCCGCATGCATCACGCTGATACACGTCACCAGGATTCCCTGGGCTGAAACTTTCATAAGGTTGAAGTCCCTCCGTGGCTCATCAACACCTCGTAAACTACATCTCCTCGTGTAAATTAGACAATAAATGCTTTCCAGGAAGAACCCTTCCTCCTTCAGATCCAACTTTCAGTTCAGGTCAGGTTGTGCGTTTGTACTGAGTGCACTCGGCAAGGACACACACTCGGGCAGCACTTAAACAGATCAAAACTTTCCACACCGGTGCAAACAGCCCAGGGGACGCAGGAAAGCTTGTTCCTAAAGTAAAGTTAATTTGTTAGTGATATTTTCCTTCACTTTGTTAACCAGAAAAATAGTATCATTATTGTAACCTGTTTTCTCCAACACTGATCAGCAACTCAGGATGAAAATCCATATATCACAATATATCACAGAATATACTGGTTTATTTGGGGTGATCAGGAGGGAGATGCAGATGCTGAAACAAAGCATGGTATGTCAGAAAATCAGACATCCCTCTCTGTTTTAAAGTCCCATCAGCAGGACTAGGAGCAGTAAAATGTTTTGTTTTTGTTTACATTTTGTCACGCTTTTTCTGCTTGATGTTCAACTTTCTACAAGAATTGGCCTCCGAATGTCCTCACATATCAGTCAGACATTGTACCTGCAACAGAGATGCTTTCACAACGTTACAGCATCTTCGTCTTTTCCTACTCTTTTTTATTTGCAGTATGTAGAGGTGGTGTTGTACCAAAGCGATAGCTAGCACAGCTTTTCCGTTGACTCAAAGTGAAACTAGGTTTGCTATATTACATCTGGGTACAGCTATAAATCACTACAGCAATTTGAAAGAGTTGCACTTGGCACCCTTAGCTGCCTCCTTACACAGTTATCACATGAATTGCATGTTCGATTTAGACTTCACATTTCCGTTCGGCTTCATGGAAAAGCTTTGATACATTGAACATTACTTTCATTTTATAGCCAGTCTTATTTAAGCCCCTCCATCCCTCCACAAAGCTGCTGGATATTTGACCATTGTTTTAAAATCTGGGCTTTGAAAGAAAAATCAGTCTGAGCTCGTAGCAAGATGTTATGTGAGAATATTGCAATCATCTGCAACACACTCCACAGCCGAGGCCCGGTGTGTTTTTGTGAATAAACCTAGTCATTCATTATTTATCCTGCATGTCTGAACTATGCTGAGAATCCAGAAGGGCTGAGAAAAACAAAGGCAGGTTGTGATAAGGAACACGCATGGGATGGGACAAGTGAGAGCAGACACATTTGGACCGGATGAAGAGGAATGACAGGAGTGAGATGTAAAGACGGGGGGGAAAGAGAAAGACGCCTAAAAACTACAGATGGAGAGAAAGATATTACTAATGACATATCACAGGGAGTGTGTGTGTGTGAGAAGTTTTTTTAGGTCCATATATTCCATCTCTGTCCTGGTGGTCAATGAGTCATTATCATCATGACAATGCAAAGCAGTCACACTTAATATTTCCATCCAAGTTAGTCATTACAAAACCCAAACACATGTTTACCATATCAAAACGAGGTTCGTCATTCAGTATTATGCCGCCAGTGGAGCACCTTGTTCCAACAGGCATGACAGCCTGTTAAATGGAAAATGGCTAATCAGCCATAAACAAGCAAAAGGGGGGAAAAATATGAATATACACAAACACACATGCATCAGTGCCTCAGCAAACTTAGTTATGCACATTAGACTGACCATATTAGCCCTGGAAGGAACGGCGGTAGTGCTGAGCATACAAGGGAACAAATGACAGAGATTCATATGCTCTCAGGAAAAGGGAGAGATATAACTTGGAAAGCAACAGTGGGGAGCCATTTAAGTAGCTTAATTATAACATAGATGCAGAGTATTCGTTTTATTGTTCCAACAAACAAAGATAATGTAAGAAGTAAATTAATAATCTGTTACAGGCGGAGACTCTCCTCATATGTTTGCTCTGTGACGTACATTAAAAGCTCAGGGCATGGGGGGACATTGTTCAACAGCTGAAAGTAGTGGCTTGTTGTCGCATTTTAGGGTTGTGATCCCGTGTGACTCAGCACTCTGAAAAGTGTGCATTGGGTCCTTCTTGTGTAACAGTTCTGCCTTCTTTTAGATTAGATTTTTCATCTGTTTTCTTTAAGCATGTTCCCTACGAAATGGGTTGGATCAGGTGAAGCTTTCCTCCTGAGCTGCAGAGACGTGCAACACACGCCGTTTTTCTTTCACATCACTCCCACAGCAGCTGCTGAAAAATATCCTTGAGCGTAAATTTCAGAGCGCAGCAGTTATCTTATAATGTAAGCTCAGATGTCAGAAATGATAAGAACCACCTTTTAACTGTGTGAAACGTACAGACACAGATGAGAAGAAAAGAAAGCACTTCAGAACAAACCGGTTTGATTTTCTGTGACATCTATATGTGTTGTTTTTTTCTTTTTAGTGCAGCTGGTAAACACATTACGCCCTCATTTTTATTACTTTGCAATGCACAAAGCCGCTTGTATCATAAACGTCTCATTAAACTTCACAGTTGCAGGATAGAGGTGTGAAGATTTGTGAAGGATGCAGGTCATATTAATTAATTAGAAATATTTACAATGTGTTAAACCATTTTCACGTCTTTAAACACCCAGTTTCAAACTGGTCTGGTGGGTCAAGACTCCAGTTTGCCTATGTGAAGTTTAAGAAGATGAAGGAAATGATAATGTTTTGTGGCACTGCCCTCAAGTCAGTGAGTATTGAAATAACAGAACTATTATACATTAAAAATTGTGTTTTTAGATAAGTTGTTGCAAAAATCTATTTATTATTATTTAGGGTCCGAGCTAAATGAAATATATTTATCACTATTATATAAGATCTGGTTTTACAGGTGGCACAAAACATCACAGTTTCGTAGTGAAAGATAAGAACCTGTGAAATGCTGGTGGCTTTTGATATAAAATTCATGCAACTTGTGTGTTGCAACATCACAACATCTATCTTCAACATTTCGCTACATGAGGCCAAAGATGTTCGACAATGTTTATTTGGCCAAAACTGCTAATAGTAGGAGGAGATGAGGGAGTTGTTAGTTCTCAAACTCTGAAGAAAGAGGCCATGGTTTCTTGACCAATCAGTACATTTGCTGCATCTTTTTCTCTTTTCTACGAGTACAGTGGTGTCAAACTCCGGTCCTCCAGAGCCGCAGTCTTTCAGGTATTAAGAGTATCCCTGCTGCAACACACCTGACGCAAACCAGAGCAGACTCATGCAGAGCTTGACATGAAACGCTGCACAAGTCTGCTAACTACCTGCTGACTTGTGTCAGATGTGTTGCAACAGGGAAACTCACACAACTTGCAGGACTGTGGCTGTCGAATGGAGTTGGCCACCCCTGTACTACTGTTTGGCATTGAACACATTTACCTGTTTATGACTCAGGATGTTGTAAACAACATGCTAGGGATATTTAATAATTTTCCAAAACATTCTAACCATGGAGAGAAATGATTTCATTCAGATGTTGACAGTTTTACCTACTACATACATGTTTCCAGGTAAGACTGATCAGCTCTATGCTGCAACAGGCACTACATCAGGGATCTCCAACTCCGGTCCTGCAGGGCTACCACCCTGCAGATTTTAGTGCTTCCCTGCTACAACACACTTGATTGAAATGAAAAGGTTCTCCAGCATCTTCTGTTCCTGCCTGTCAATAAGCTATTGATTTGGGTTAGGTGTGTCGAAGCGGGGGAACACTGAAACCTGCAGAATGGGAGCTCATGAGAACCAGAATTGGACCAGAGTTAGAGACCCCTGCACCAAATAATTCATTGGCCTTTCTGTTTTTTGTGTACTCGACCAGTAACAGTTAACAAGATAATAAATTAATCAATAAAATTCTGTTGTTTTTTTTTTATCATATTCCCACATTGAATGATCAATCACATATTCTATCTATTTATCTGTATGTCTGTCTGATTATTAATGCATGTCTATAGAGGAAAAGACGGTTAATTGAACATTCAACTTTATTGTGTAGGATACTTTCATTGTGTCCTCTCCTTGATTTTAACAGTGTCTACTGTAATAAGCCTGTTGCTACTATTCAGGCGGGGGGGGAGTAATTTAGTGCAGTAAAATACTCCATCACAGTTCAGATGGCATGGGCAGCTTTTACATCAACAGTATTGACAGAGATATGTACCTTAACTCTTATCATAGGCTGACAGCAGGAGAGCAGGTTCTGGAAAAGAGCTGTGGATGTTTATCTTCTCAAAAGAGAGAGCAAGATGATCTTAAGTGAGTGAAGGAAAGGGAGTGATGGGAAGATGATTCATTGCTAAAGAGGAGGGGGGGGGTAATCTTTGGTCGAGCTGTCATATTATACTAGTCTCGCACATTTCTCCCGTCTTTGTGATGAGAAGCTATAATGTTGTAGGAAGCTACTTTAAGGAGAGCGGAGTGGCCCGTTTTTTTCCTTGGCCAAGGCAGAGGTCATGTATTTGGCAGAGCTGAGGTGTCAGTCTGTCTCTAACATTATTTAAAAAAAAAGTTGTGGCTGGATTTTGATTACATTTCCTGAAAATATAAGAAATGGAAAAAGGAACAAGTAATTTGATTATGACTGTGATCTGGTTCAGCGCCTGAACTAAGAATTTTTTTAATTGTTTTTTTTTTTTCTTCCCAGGATAATTTCACCATTAGTGCTTCTAACTCAAAGGTAATGCCCAAGGTCATTGGCAATGTTTTTTTTTTCTTTTTAACTATTCCTTAGTGAACATCCATATCATCATTTAGAAGTATGTGAAGTGATAATTTCTATGGGTTTTATATTAAGAGCTTGCACATAATGTGTTTAAGTGTTTGTTGGCTAAATCAGTGATCCTTAATCCTGGTCCTTGAGAGCCGCTGCAGGTTTTCTATGTGTCCCAACTGAAACACACCTGATTCAAATCAATGTGTAATTAGAAGAATTGTGCAGAGCTTGTCTGAGTCTGAGACAGATGTTTTTCAGCATGGCCCATTTGAAAACCTGCAGGACACCGGCCCACGAGGACCAGGATTAAGGATCCCTGGGCTCGATGGAAATGAAACCAGCAAAGTCAGCTAACAGTTGGTAGCATAGCCATAACGTGGCTATGTTACCAACATATGCCAGTTCCACATTACACTTATAAAACACAAAAACAAATCAAAAGTCTTCATTTGAATGAGGGTTGGTATTGGAGTAGTATCTGGGTGATACTTCATGAGATCAAACTCTGCTTTGATTGCTTAGCAGGGCATTGTGCTGTTGCTTTTTTGAGTTTTGGCAACTGTGTTTATTTACGTTTGGACACTAAAACTGCTTGGTTGGGTTTATGCACAGGTTTGACACGTCTGCCACTTTGGCACTTGTCACTAGTGCTAAAAATCTTCTCCTTGCTCTGTCAGTACCGTGGTGTAGGAACCAGTCTTCTCTGAGCTGAATATATTGATCTTTCAATGCTTTTATCAATGTTCTGCATACCAACTTTTATCTTAGTGTGCAATTATTTTTACTCACATTTTGAAAGCAATAAGACAAAACGATAACAGAGGCTGGTTGAATTAACTGCTCTCAATAACCAACTCATGCCCATAGACTGGGCTTGTCTTGTCATTTGGAGGTGTTAGATTTTATACCTTAATATTGGAAGACCACATACGTGGAACAGGGCTGCCTGAGTAGGGCTGCAATGATTCGTCAACATAAATCGACAATTAAAATAGTCCACAATCAATTCGATTGACTATTGTTGCCAGATGTGTTTTTTCATCGGAGTTAAGCATCTCACTTCATCATAATCTCTGCCGAGTCGCACGCATGCGCAATAGCGTCTCTGCTTGGTGGTAAAGTACACAGAAATGATGGGTTCCGTAACAACAGGTACCAAAATGTCTCAGGTTTGGGAACATTTACGCCTGGACAAGGGAACAAAAAGATCTCCAAGTTTGCAAAGTAGACCTTGCTTATCATGGCTGCATGTTGGTGACGCATAAGCATTTAAAGAGGAAGCATTTGAATGAAACGGAGTCTGACTCGTCTCGGTAAGATTACCTTCTAAGCTAACTAGCAGACTGAGACAAAAAAATAAAATGTATTGTCTGACTGACTGCCTGTCTAAAGTATTTTCTATTAAATGCATGCAGTCTGAAGAAGAGAGCCACCATGGATCCCTTTCTGCAGAGGAAGCAGACCCTGCAACAGGTGACCGCCCTTACAGTCAGTCTTACTTGGAGATGTTGATCTGCGATATGAGGCGGCTCATTTCATTCAGTTTGTTTGGACAACTCTCAATGCTTTATTTTCAGCTATAAATATCATTAAAACAGTTATATTTCAGACTTTTGGAATTGTAAAGTTCTCTTGCAAAACTATGCAGTTGACCACTGACTGTACGTCACTCAAATGCTCTTTGTTTTGTTCCTATTTTATTGCTGCTAATGTGTCCTTGGTTTAGAATTTTTAAAAAAAAAAAAAAAGTTTTTTATTTTTTATTTACGAAAAAAAAAACATTTTCCTGTCCTTAGAAATAGACAGTGATTTATTTATTTATTTATTCATGGGTTTATGTCTATACTGACTGAGCACTGTTCCTGTCAGGCGGTTTTATAATAGAGGACATTTTTGTTTACTTTTTGTAAACTTGCCTTTCAGCAGCAGTTGATTAAAATAGACATTTTTATTGAAGTACCCATCTCTCTTCTGTTTATCATTTGACACATAATTAAAGCAAGCCCGTACTAAATTTAAAAAAAAAAAAAAAAAAAGATCCAACTAGTCAACTAATCGCTTCAATAGTGACTAGTCGACAATTAAAATAGTCATTAGTTGCAGCCCTATTCCTGAGCTGTGGCCACCACCTTGGGGGAGTTCCAATAACTACAATGTGATGACGTGGGGAAATACATGTATCTGATTGGGATTCTGAGTAGATATAAAATTCCTTTGATCAGAATCGAGGACTAAATTCTTTGGAATATTCTGAAAGTGTATTATAAACAGTCAACACATCTTGACAAACCTGTTTTATAACTATGAACTTTGAATCTAACCCAGTAGCTTTGTCATACTTCATCAAATTACAAGCAAAAATGCAAACTGTGAGATCAAAGCAGAAAATTATGAAAACATCCTGGTTAAAAAGCAAGAGATGAACCACAGTCTCATTATGTCTTTTTAGCACCCTTTACTTTTCCAAATGTGCACTTTATTTAGGAACTGGATTTTTATTATTCCGTTCTTGCACCAACAACTGGACTCCACACAGTTTTATCATCAAGTTGACATTAACATATATTAGATATTCATTTTCTATGCAAACACACGTGAAGCCACTCAGTGTTCCAGCAAACAAACTTTAAAAATGTAAATAACATTAGTAATATATATTTCTTTAAAAATAAGAATTATACCGACAAAACCTTTTCAGACCCGTCGCTGATTAATATAAAGGAGTGATTTTGAATGGCATATTACAATCTGTCTCAGTTAGATTGGAATTGGACCTTTGTTGCCTCTTGGGACGATGATGTCGACGACCATTCAGGGTTTAACTGAGTGTGGACTCCTTTGAATCCCTTGAATGTCCTCAGAGTCTAACTAAATGAGACCGCCTTATTTAGACTATGAAATCACTGGGACAAAATGCAATTTATGCAATATTTAGTAGAGCAGTTGTTTTGTGGTTTGTTCCATCCTTCTTATATTACAATCATAAAATGAGGGCAAGACACTGACATCCAGTTTTCATGGGAAAACAGATTGTGTGGCAAAATGCAGTAATGACTTTTTTCAGCCTGGTATCTCAGTGATAATTTTCTCTGTGCGTCGACCATCTGGGTGTAACTGAACTGATCTGATGAAGCGAGGACTTTTGCTGAAAAATGCCATTTGCTTTTGTTGATCATTCTGGATCCATATGCCAGATGTCCTTTTTCAGTCACACACTGCTTCTGATCTCTCAGCCTCTTCACTGCTTTTGCTGAAAGTTGAGAAAAGATGGATGATTCTTTTGTGATAATAACTCTCAGGATAAGATATGCAGTGTTGATTAGAAATGTTTAAAGATTATACACTTACTGTACCTACAATCAGCCATTGATCTTCAAACACAATGAAGAAGCAAGAAGTCATTTTCTTCTACATTAGTAAAAAAAACATTGCTAAGAAAGCAGTTCTTGCCTGCTGTTCCTTTCTTTATAGGTTTTTTGAAAAATTAATCTCTCCTTAAATATTAAATCCAAGTATTAATCTATGAACAGTATTTAAACTGCAACAAGTTACAGCATGATTACATGATTTTAAGCATGATTATACAGCATTTTAAGATACTTGGTAAGCATTTCTTGCAGAGGGAGCTTTGCCTTCAGTTTGCATGTATAAATCTGCTGCTAGATGCTGACATTAGATGTCAGATAGCGAGCAGGGGGATGAATGATGGCCTCTGTCCACTTCAGGGGAACATTTAAGACTCATTATTCCACTATTATCATCTTTGCCAATGACTGTAGAGAACTCCTCCCTCCTGTCAGTAGGCTGCCTGAGATATAATAGGCCTGGGGTGTCCATTATGAAGCCAAAATGACTGCAGAAGCACTTTTAGCTACAGTTTGTGAAACAGTAGTTGAGAGATGTTCATATGGACTGAAGTTCTCTAGGAGAAGTGTGGGGGTGAGGTTGTCTATTAGTGCGTGTGAAGGATTCAGTTAATAATATGACGTAAATGACAGATATTGTACTGCAGTCATTTTAATAGACACAGTAAACAATATTCCAGAACTACATTGTTTTAGCCAATCATGCTTTGACTTTTCAGATGTTTTTTTTTTTAATGTTTTTTTTTTTTTGGCCAGAGTGACATGCATGAAAGCGTGTAAGTAGTGCTACTGTTCTGCACAGAAAACTAGGGCATTATGCAGTTCACGTCAGATGGTGTCGTTTTTTTAAATTCTTAGATTACTTGTACACTCATCTCAATACAGTGAGAAAAAGATGAGTGGGGTGAGATCCAAGCGGTTTTCTCTGCCAATTCAGCCTCTGGAAGCCTTGTGCCTGAAAAACAGCATCACACAGAGAAGTGTGAAACAGTGAGGTTCAGTTCAGGTCTGTGGCGCTTGGTCCTCGGTATCCTCTTCACAATGAGGTCTGCATTCTCAGTGAAGCTGCAGCTTCAAGCCATTAATCACTCACTGGGGATCATGTATAATCAGTATGGGTCAATAAAGTACCAAAGCAAAATGTACTTATAATTTTGTAATTATATTCGCTTTGGGGTTTGATGCCTGCCTGTTGTTGTTCTTTTTTTTTTTTTGTTCCGCTTTTGGAAATTTTTGGGGGTATTTTTGAGAGATTTTTTTTTATTTTTTTTTTTAGGTTTCCTGGTTTGCCTGTTTATTATTGTTCCAGGTGATCAGGAATTTATTAAATGGTGCTTTTCAGTATATGGCACCATCAGGCAAATATATAGATTCCAATAAATACATGGCAAAATTCCAGTTTTCAACTATCCGAACCACAGACAAGCAACAATTCCTCAGATTTACAAAACCTAAACCGACAAGTCCCTTTTGTAAAACTAATCTTTTATTAAACTTTATACATATTTGATTAAAGCACTTATAAAAGGGGCAGACTCCATGTTTGAGCTGCATTTCAGACCAAAACAGCAGCATGAAATGCATTGTATGAAAGCTGCATTTATAGTGTGAAAACTTGTTGAATTAGAACCAACATCAAATCTTCAGGAACTCTTTTTCCTTTTCAGGCAGAGCGCCATGCATGTTTTAATGTAGCCAGCTGACACATCTCCATACACAATAAGAGAATTCTTCAGATTTGTGTTGCTGTCAATCACATGGCTTCCAACCATGTATAGTACCCTCCCCCACACACACACACATCTGTGCTGCACAAGTTGGCATACAGATGTCTGTTTTTGTCCCTTCCACCCAAATACAAACTGTAGAATGCTTCATGCCGTCATCTCTCTGGCACTTCCTTGAGCTTTTCAGCAAAAAAAATAAAATATATATCCTTTGCGATTCTCATAAAAGCTTTTTTTTTTTCTTTGTTTTACTTCCTCTGCAGCACCTACTGTGCATCTTTATCTTCCCAGGATGTCCTCTTACTTACCTGTTCCTCTTCAGTATGTTATTTAGTTTCCCTCTTCTCTCTGGCCTCATGATTTACAGTGCCTTAATGTAGTCTTGTGCTTGCAGTCAGCAGATGAAATCGTCATTTGTCACATTAATAGTCCTTCCCCTCTGCCATACATTCTCACACACATTCTCTCACACATACACAACCATCCTTGCTCCATTCAGAGCACCCTTCCCTCTACAGTACAATGCTCTCTCTCACTCTTCACTCTTTCCTCTTAGACAACCCCCAGTATTCCTGATATTTTCTCATATGATGGGAAATGTACTATCATTTAAGCTCACATGTGTTTTTTGACTGATCCATGTCTTATAGTTCTTTGTGTTTGCATCAGGAACTGCAGTCTAGCCGTGGCAGTATTGCTTTCTGCTAAATGTAGCAGACTCTGGGAGAGACATTATAATTAGGCTATAATGTGAAATACATTTAAAATGCATTTTATCAATGATTTATAAAATATGCTATTTGTGCATAAATTATAAGAAGCCTGCTATGTGAGAAATGATTTGAATTTTAAAAGCAGTGTTTTCTATGGCCTGTCCAGTGTCTAATGGAAAATTGGACAATCCCTGTAGTAGGTGATTATGGAGCTCATAGCAGAGCTAGAGCATTAAATTGAATGCAAATAGAGTATTCTTCATATAAACTGTTTTTCAGCTGGATTTCTATCACTTTTGCTTTTGTGGTAATTGTTTTTGTGTTTTCCATTTTATACAGTTTTAGAGAATATGCAAACAAGCTGCATTCATGCATTCACAGTCTAGGAGAAGTTTGGGTCTAAACAACACATTCTCATTGCAAACTTATTGCACCGCTTGGTCAGGAGCCCCTCGCATTACTTTTCAAGGCACAAGCCACCCTATTGCACTGCTAATTTACTTTAAAACTGAATATTGACTGTTATATTTGTGCAGCAGAAGTAGCCCACCATCTGCACCAAAAATAAATAGTATTCAGAGGCTAGATGGGGAAGGAGGGGGAGGAGGGGGATATACACCTGATTGTCAAGCAAAAGACACGTGTTAAAGTACAACTCGACTCTGCTGGTTTATCCAGTCCTGTTATTATCGCTTTCTTTTGGCTTCCATCTTTGCTTTGCTTCCGTCTGCTCTGACTGTTGTGACCTACAAACTTTGGAAACCCTGAGGTTTAAAAGTGGTACTTTTGAGGTATCTTCTCCCTCCAAAACCAAAGCAGAAGGCTCCAGACTTCAGACCAAGCAACACGGTGCTACAAACGGAGAAACTGTGAAGAGATTAACTGCATTTTTCTAACACAACTTAGTCGAAGTCACAATTTTTCCGCTTAATATTTTAGCTTTTGTGTTCGAATTTAATGTTTATGGACAGGAGGCAATAATTGATGTATTTTATCTGATATTATCCATTGAATAGCTTTTCAGTTTGTATGATAAGGTCAGTCTGGTGGTCAGAATGACCTCCAAGATCTGCATGAGTCTAAATTAAAAAACATTTTAATTTCCTGACAGGTTATTCTCATTAAATACTTTTTTTCCCCCCTTCCTGGTTAACAGTGATTAAATATTTAGATTATATTGATCCATTGGGATTTTTACATTTTCGTAAACATAAAATGATAAATGGAAAAGACAAATGTTAAAATAGTATTTTATTTTTCTCAAGAAAACTCAGGACGTTGGTCATTTGTTCTGTAAATGAATAGCTCATTTAATAAAAAACATCTTCATGATGTACTTATTTGTCATAAAACAAAGGGACAAATTTGAACTTGTTACTTTTACGTAACTATACTGTTCTTTTACTGGTCCGGCCCACTTGAAATGAGATTGCGCCGTATGTGGACACTGATATAAAATCTGTTTGACACCTGATATGTGGGTTCAGCCAGAATGTTAATTAGATATTTGATTGGAAAAAAGTTTCAATTTTAGTTGTGCGGGATAAGTTTTATGGTTATTGTTGGATAATACATGAGTAAATAAGCAGTAAGGCAGGACAGCGCAGCCCTGTGTCTTGCAGCAGTTATTAAATATTGACCAGAATTTAGGCAGAACAGCCTTTCATGCAAACTTCGGATCAATGTTGAAGATGGCATTTTCACTGTTGAAATATATTTAGTGTTTTGAATCCTGCCAGACATGTTGACATGACTGAAGAGGATCGCAAGAACCCACCAGACATTACAAGCATGTCTGATGTCTTAATCCTTGCTTGTTTAGTTTTTTTTTTTTACATCCTCATACATGTGAACATCATGATGGGGCTCATTGGGGGTCTGTTGCTCCTCTTATGCTCCACATCCTGCCAGATTATTCTGTATTTACTATAAACAATTTGTTTTCTCCAACTCAGTCTGTCCTGTTTTTGTTAGACTCGCTGTTCTCAGATTCCTCTCTGACTTTAAGTGGCAAAAAAAATGTCCCTTTTATCTGCTGTCTTGCCTTTGTATGTGTACAAGGATTAGAGGTTGCTTCCCCCCCACGGATTTTCTCATCTGCATATTATAATACGATTTGATTTTCAGCCCTCTATCCGTTCTGTGATCTGCTCCCCACCTGCAGAGGCTCAGATTTGTCCCTAAGTAGGACACAAAGAGCAAACTTGAATTATGTTCATTTTGATACATTATTAATCTAAAAGTTTTTGTAAAAGAAATCTATATTGTCACATGAAAAGCATGCAGTGTGCAAACATGTCCTGGCTAATCCCTTCGCTCTTTTCTCCTTTAAAGCTGATACATATGTAATTTCTTATCTTCCAACCCCTTGTCAGAGCTTTTTCACTCCATTTTCTCTCTAATTTTCACTCTTTTTTTTTCTCCCCCTCTCTTCTCTGTGCAGCTTGTGAGTTGATGAACCAGGGCATCCTCGCTCTGGTTACATCCACGGGCTGTGCAGCCGCAAGCGCCCTGCAGTCTCTGACAGATGCAATGCACATCCCCCACCTCTTCATCCAAAGAAATGGAGATGGTGCACCCCGCACTGCCTGCCAGCTCAACCCCAGCCCAGACGGAGAGAGCTACACGTTGGCTGCCCGTCCACCTGTTCGAATCAGCGACGTCCTCCTCACCCTCGTCTCAGAATTACACTGGCAGAAGTTCATCATCTTTTACGAGAGCGACTACGGTGAGTCAAGAGACGTGGCCATTTGATCGCCAAATGTGTCACATAAACATATTTGTGTACAAGAGGACTTTTATTTAAATGTTTCAGAACCATCTCCAGGAGATCAGGTTGCTAAAGGAAAGTCGTAGTAACACAGAGAATTTATATGTTCAGAGAAATACACAAAGTGGGAGCTGAGATGAAAGAAAACTTCTCTCCTACACACACATGCATACTTTACTTGCAAAGTGTTAAAAAATAAATCAAAAGTTCAGTGAAAATTGGAGGGAAAAAAAGATCTCATTGCTGCACTCGCCATTAGCAGCTTCTGTATGAAGAGACATGTCTGAGTTTAATTGGCTCATTTGTGGCACCCTCCTCCTGCGACGGTGTGTTCCAACAGTACTCAATCTATTCTCAGATGTTCTCCACTTCTGTTTCTTTATTTCTATCATGACATCACTGTGGAGCAGACCTTTTTTGACCCATTTTTTGCTGGAGGCACAGCAAGATGCAGAGCAAGGAATTATTGGCAAAGCATAGAGATAAAGAAAGCAAATATTGCTGCATTCCATCCCTCAGAAAAGTCTTGGCCTCTGCTGGCTAATCTTTTTACTGCTATCTTCTAGTGTCATGGAGAAGAGACAATAAATCTTATTTTTTAAGCCTGGAAACATTTTTGCAACACTATAGTGTCCAGCCAAGCAAGCGTTGCCTTTTTTTAAGCTATTCATTTTTTTTTACTTCTAATGACGAGCTGTCTCCTCGACGAGCTCTGGGTGCATCTCTGTGACTACAGTGGACTGTTAGATTAATTAACTGTCTGAACCAATAGTTTCTCCTTTGCCATGTGCTGATTGATTGATCTGTGTTCATTTTTGCTAATTTTCGGCTATTTTAACGTAGTTTTCATAGATGTCCTCTCTCTGACATTTATCCAGTTAGGACTTCAGATAATCAGTGCTGGATAAGAAGCTATAAACTGTAATTGGTAATAAAAACTGTCAGCTTTCTTCCAAATTGAAAATAAACAGAGGATATCATACAGGAAGTTTCTTTTGTCTGTTGAGGTTAAACTTGGTTCAAAAAGAAGACTGTCGAATGAAAAATTTCTCTTCAGCTTTTTTCACTGCTTGAAATGTTTTTAACCCAATGTTCAAGGTTTAAATCATTGGTTGATTCAATCATTTTCTATATAATCCCCCCCCCGCCTTTTTTTTTTTTTTTACTTAAATTTAAATACACAAGAACATGAATCCAATATGGTTGTAGTGAATAGATAAATTGAGAAGAAAAATGTTATATTTTAGTAAAAATGTACACATTCAACATTGGATTTACTTTGAAAAAAAAAGAGATGGAACTAAATAACTACTGCATGTTTGTGCTGTGCAGTGATGAGCGATGGCTGGTTTAAAAAGTGGGCTAATTGTTTTACAAAGTAGCAATACACATTTCATTCAGATATACGCCCCGTTTCTCCGTCTGTTTCAGTGTCTTTGGGCTGAAAAACATTGGAAGACTCCTGACCTAAACCATGATAATTTTTTGTTTTTGACACCTGGTTGCGAACGTGAAGCCATCAGACACTAAGATTACAGTGGCATCTTGGTGACACTGACCTTTAACAGACTTTTGTTTTCTAATGAATTCATTCTTTCCCATTTGTTTATTTGTGATACTTTTTAAGTAATCAAGCAGATAAAGAACATTTTATACCTGAAAAAGCTATTTTGTTCTAGTCAGTATTTAAATTTCCGGTTCACCTAGTTCATCAGGCGTTAAAGCTAGGGTAGGTAATGTTGGGGAGCTAACAAGATTTGAAAGTGGCACCCTGTCTTGGCTCCTCCCCCTCCAATCAATATTCTGGTTGTGCTTTTTGTGTGATCCGAGGCATTTTTATTTGCAGCTTTTTCCACCAACAATTTTCTCTTTCTCAACTGTTGAGCGGGAGAAGGCAAATAAACCGAGCCGGGTCGGGGAAATCCTTCCGGTTTTTTCTTAACCATGTTTGCCTACCGAGTGTCGTCTTCACTTCTTTGTATTTTCATCCCAACACGCTGTTTATATGCAGGGTGTGGCTATCAGGTGTGTACTGTAGGAGGGGGAGGAGGGGAGCCGAGAGAAGAAGCTTACGAAATATAAGGAATGACAACTTCAATTCGGCTTGAACATTTGGATTGGTCAGTTTTTACAGATTTTCGGTAAGTTGCGGGGTCTAACTATATTTCTTATTGTTTATTACAAAATGTATAGTCTACTATCAGGACAAGGAACCTTCCCCCAGAGTAAAAAGAAGAAAACAAAAAGTCTTTGAGCAAGATTACCTACCCCAGCTTTAAGTTGGTGAAGACCAAGGTGTTGCACAGAAGCTTTTAAACTGTTGTCCAAAAACAAGTTGTTCAGATAAACATAAATTATTTCTGTTTCTCAGGAATAAACATGCTAACTTAATGCTGGTGTTTAAATTATAAGTGACACTCCCAGTTGGCCCATAGCCTGTTTTTCACCTGTATGTTGTTAGTGACCAATACTGAGTATATTGGTGTCATGTGCGCCACTGTGTACCTCCACCTGATGGCAGCAATCAGTCCAAGCAGGTCTCCAGAAAATCCATCGCGGTGTGTTTTGTTTGTGAAGCAGGATTCCAAAAGTTTGCATTGAATTACCATTACTCTTTTTGGTTTTTACTAACATTTAGGCTTACGTCATGGTATGGGGTTTTTGTGTTGTCTGTAGTTCTGGTTACCTGTTTTATTTTTTATTTTATTTTCTCTCCCTTGTGTATTTTGTTTAGCTTCCCTTTCCTGTTTATTTGTTCACCCGGTTTCATTTAGTACATTTAATTCACCTGTGTCTTGTTGTGTTTTCTGTGTATAAATACTGCTTGGTGTCATGTAGCCGGTATCCCTGTAGCTGGCAATCGTGCCTCTAATCCTATCCAATCAGAACCATCTCACAACATCACTTCCACAAGACAGTAAACATTCCTCTAACGTAATATAGTCAGGTGGCAAAGAATAAATGTCCTTAATCTCATCCTTTGCCTTTGCTCGTCTATGTGGAGCGATCCTGATGGCAGTGTAAAAACAAACACAAAGCGTCTGGACGTTGGACAACACCAACACAGTTGTGAGGATGTCCATGCAGTTGAAAACGAAGGTCGCACATGTGACTTCATGGTATTTTTTCCACGCAGATAATGACGTTTCAATGCCTAAAACAAACATGCAGACATGCAAATGGAATATTCGCAGATGTTCACTTTGGTCTGAGGTTTTTTAAAAGTATCGTTTTTGATTGTTTAAATCTGCGTTTTTGTGTGGACAGACTGAACTGGTGAAGAAAGTCTTCGTTTTGTGAGATACCTGCTACGTGTGGACAAGGCCCCAGTTATCACTAGCCAGGTTGTTGTTTTTGCCCCCCCACTGGTGTCCTTCAGTCTATTAAATTAAGAGTCTCGGCATACCACCTGCCTCGTGCGTCATCCTGCATATGGGCCCCACATCTCTGCTCCATGAGTTTGTAGAGCATCTGCATCCATAGCATGTCGCTTCTGTGTGCGTAAACCCTGTTCTAACAAACTATTATTTATTTCACTGATCTGATGGCAACACTGACATCTGTTGTTTTTTGGGAAAGTTTAACTCTGCATTCATTTATTTAAGGAGTACTGAAGCTAATAAGGATTGTCATCATGGAACATGGGGCATACCCTGTGGTGTCTGCCATGTAGCAGAGTTGCAGTGACCCACACCACTGTCTGCAGATAAAAATCACTCTGCACTTGTTTCCTCTTTGTGCTGTTAAAATGTGTGTGTTGAGGGAAACAGCTGCAGCTTTTCACTGTTTTACGCACCCAAGAGTGTGTCTGGATGTTGTAAATGTTCTTTTTTTTTTTCCTTTATAAAGGTTTAAAAAAAACAAAAAACAGATGTTCTTTTATCTTCTGCATTGTTTAACACATGCAGCCCAACAAAACAATACAGTTAAACAAAGTGCTTTATACTGGTAGAATTTGAAGTGGAGTACAGATTAAAAATAATGTGAAGAAGTTTACACAAAAGACTTTAATGACTAATTAGTTGCTGTTTGCAAATGCAGATGAGGAAAAAAAAAAAGTGGAAAAGTGAGATCCATCTGAGACCTGAATTAGTAAAAATGTATTCCAAAAAAAGATAAACCTCTGAAAAAGTCATTTTCTGTGTTCTCAGATACTTAAAATAACAAATGAAGCTTATCGAATGGAAACACAAACATTGTTACTTTGCCACATTTAATTGCTCTGTCTTATTACTTTGCAACCAAATTATTTATTGACTTGGTTCTTGTAGCTTAATTTATAAAGCCTAATTGTCATGCACAGTACAAAGTTAATTCAGTTTGTTCATGTAATCATGACCTATGGGAGCAATGATGAAAATGTACACATTTTTCAGTCAACATTTGTTGACATAAATGGATTCAAGTACACCTGCAGGTTGCAGGAAACGGAAGCATGATTACAGGAGTGTCCAGCTCTGGTCCTGGAGGGCCACACTCCTGCAGGTTTTTCATGTATCCCTCCTTGAAAACACCTGAGTCAAATGAACGATTATTGTGCAGAATTTCATTGGCTGTTTGATCCATTTAACGGAAGCCAGGTGTGTTGGAGCAGGGATACATAAAAAAAAAAACCTGCAGGACAGCCGACATTGGACACCCATGCACTATTACATCCCCAGAGACACATCCTTTCTTTACCTTTCATAGGCTTGATGATGGGACACCTAATGACCTGACAGTCTTTACTTGAAGCAACATCATGAGCTATAAGACCTAAAAATGCTAAAATCTGAATTTCTATGTAGATTTCTGTTCATATCACCTTGGTTCTGACTGCATCTTCATACGCACGTGTAAATTTGACCACAACAGTTTTTTCAATGTGTCCTGTCAGGTTACTAATCCACAGATATAAGATTGTTTCCTGTCCTTTTTAATCCGCTTACCGTGTATTGCATTGAGGGATGAAGTACGATTAATCCGTAAAGTTTCTTTCATGATCTCAACATACTTTAGAGGCATCTGCAGTGGTTAATGTCCACAACATTTAATGCATAAACAGTATATATCTAACAATGTACTAGAAAATTAATCTTATGGTTCACAGAAAATTAAACATGACATGAAATACTCAGCTTTGGTTGTTGCTTTAGTGTTAGTTATTAGAAACATAATCAACGTCAAAAGAGGACTTATATAACAAGCCATCAGCCAGAGCAGGAAGCCTTGTGGATTCAATTTTATGCAAGTCTAAAGCCCCCCTGAGTACATTAAATTGATACATTTGTAAGTAAGTATCCCTCTTTAAAAGTGAAGGATTTCTTTTTTTTTTTTTAAACATTTGCATTAATTCATGTAATGACATTAGGCACATTAATTAAATTTCCATCTCTTATCTTCTTGGTGCTGCGGTGGATTATCTGATTATCCTCAACCAAAAGTCAACATACTGCATGTAAATACAGTGTTTAAAAACCTATACAGACATGCTTCTCACCAAGGTGAATTGAAATGTTATTTACCATTCCCCTGCAGTTACAATACATATTGAACCATATAATACTGTCATACCTGCCAGAAGGTATCTCTTTTCCTTGGCTGGAATCAGATTTGTTGACTGAGTCTGAAAAGGAACTGTGCTTATCTATAGTTGGAGCACCAAAGGCAGTCTTTGTATCTCCACCTAATGGAATAAATTACATAAATGCCTGAAAAGACTCTTGCTGAAAATTAAAATGATCTTATTCCAGGTTTTTTTTTTTTTTTTTTTTTTTTTTTTTTTTTGTAGGTCTGTCATTTTTCTTCCTTTTTCCTCTTCATGTTCCAGCAAAGTGAACAGATTGTTAAAACATACAATAAAAAGACAGCAACCACTTTTCCTGATGTGGGCATGAACTTTGCACGATAACTTTGGATTTTATAAGGGCTGATTTGTAGTTGGCATGTTTGTGGTGGATTTGTTTGCATCAGATGTTTGAGAAAATGAGAGGAAGTGGTCAAAATGTTTCATTGTAAAAAAAAAAAACAAAAAAAAAACAAAACATGTTTATAAAAGAATTACCTCCAAAATAAATTCTAATCTCTGAAATAACTTTAAGCCTTTACTTTTAAATGGTGTGATGAAGAAGAGGCTCGACATTAGGAGTGCATGAGGTCAGATGTTACAGTTTGAACAACTGGCGTATTTGACCTCGGGGGGGCAAAGTATAGTTCAACGTTATGAAGCGTGTCAGGGAAGCCTATTCATTTCAGTCTCTACCAATGCATCAGCTGCAAAAAAGCACATTATGTAAACAATTTCTAAAGCTTCACCTCTTCTGTTTTCATTTGTCACTGTGCATTTTCAACACATAATTTAATTTTCTTTTGGGGGGGAGAGGGCTCCATTCTTTCAGTAGCAACATAAATCACTCTGTTCTTATGCTACTCTTTCTCCTCAAGAAGCAGGATGACATTGGATTATGAGTGTGAAACATCGTTTAGTAGTTTTCCCTTTTATGCCTTCAGGCAGACGGAGAAGACAATTATTTGATAATCCTGTAACAGGCCATTGATGACCTAAAGAAACTTAGTTCCCTTTTCTTGCTCTTTATGGTGTATTTTAAACCCCTGTGTTCAGTATTCTCCTGCAGGAAGTTAGTTTTTACTGACATTGTTTAGCTTTCCTCAGACAGCCGTAGTTTTGCTGATTTTAGTGGAGATATCTGACATTTCTTTAAGGCAGTCTAAGACTTAAGCTTTATATTTGAAAAGGACAGAAAAGGGATCCAATTCTGTCAAGGAAGCAAAACTCATCCCTGAAACTGAAAAACAAACCTCTGTTCCTTTTATTATCAAAAGCCATGCAGGCGTATTGATCGTATATTTATCTCTTACTAAAGGTGCCATAAAAGAATATTTATAATGTTTTTAATAGTTCTGTAAGCAGTTTGGAATAAGGCACTTTGGTTACTTTCTACATTTACCCACTTGAGATTGAATTACTGCTTATAAAAGATGCACACACATGCACGCACACACACACACATTTACTTTCTCGCATACCAATTCTGACAGCTTCACCTTTATTTAGAAGCAAATATGCTATAAACAGGAGTAAACCGCTGGCAGGGCTCTAGCACCATTTTCAACCGCTCGTTTATCCAAATCAGCAACTGAAAGGTTGAACTTTTTTGTATTTAGTTTGACAGCCGAGTTTTTTCACGTTGGAATCAGTTCTGCTGTATCAGAACATTTATGAAAAGCGATTACGAGTACGCACACATACCATTGGACGTAGTAGTGTAGAATAGAAACCTCCACTGCACAGAAGTACAACAAAATGAAGCTGCATCTCCAAGTTGGGCTTATATAAAAATAACTAAATAAAATAGAAGTGAAGATGTTACATGATGGGACGTGCTGTAAATTAGCACCACTGTCAGATTATCCAGTTTTTACCTTTTAGATTTAAATGATTTAACAATGTTGGGCTGGACTGCTCAAAAGTCGTGTCTAAATATGTAACATTTAGCCAATTAGATTTGTTTCTCATGTCTGATCTTCAGCCCAGAGCTCACACTCTGGTTTCCACGCAGTTCGAGCTTTACAGACGTCACCTATCAGCAGAAATGTAGAGTAACAGTCTTAACTGAACTGCATCCAGTGGAAATCCAGTAAGAATCTCACCTCATAGTCTGGTTTGGCTCCATTATTACAAATATTGTATTTCATGACTTTTTTTTCCCCAGTTGAGTTTTTTTCAGATCGATCTGAAAACAATCCTCATAAGACAGAAAAGGACTGTCTGAACTAATCTTTAATGACTTAATGAATAACAGTCATGTCAGCAGAAGGTCAGCGCTCCCTCTCATTCTGTGACATATCTCTGCAACTACGGTGTGAATTGCTCCAGAATTTACTTGTTAATAGTTCCCAAAGGAATTATGCCAAAGAGAATGGTAATCCCCTAACTAATCAGCCGTAACATTAGAACCACTGAGAGGTCAAATGAATGAAATTGATTATCTCATTACAAAGTGTTGTAGTGGAAAACCTGACTTTCATTTTGTTGTGAACATGGCTGCACTTTAAGCACACACTGGATCATTATGTATCCTGTACCAGCAATATGAAGGATGCACAATTCACGACTCATGTGGCTGATCAGTGTGTGTTTACAGGGAAATCTTTCATCATCTTACTGATCTGTTGATATGTTGGAGATATTTGTGGAAGCAGAACTTCCACAAAACTCTTCTAAAGTAAGATTTAACTAAAATGGTTAACATTCTGGCATTAAGGTTGAAGATTTTTGTTGTTTTTTTTATATATTTTTATTATTTTGCAACTGTATGTTAAAAGCAGAGGAGAATTGAATGAAATTGCATGTGTCTACGTTTTGACAATCCTAATGGATTTTTGTTCAATTTGAAGTCTTCTCAGACTCTTGGTGTCGTTACTAACCTTACCAAAGCAAATGGCCAGTCTAGACTTGTCTTTACCAACACTATGGCTGTGCGATCGATGTGGGATTATTGTGTTAGATCCTTGTTCATGCATTGTTCCTGATCTCTGCCATTGTGTGAAAACATAATGTGTTTTTCTTCATGTCATGTTTGTCGTCTGCAAAGTGCTGTTTCTCCCTTCCCCTCACATCTCAACACATACATGCCTGCATACAAAGGCTAACTTGGAATGTGTTAACATCCTATTATATGAAAAAAAAAAAAAAAACACTTTATTGTAGAACACTGGGTATTATTATTGATACCTCTGAATTTGAAATGTTTTCCTACAAATCCAAAGAACAAATTATTATTACACACCTGGAACATTCTGTTAAAATGACTATTTTACAGGCCATGTAGAGTAAAACAAAATAGTTTTAAAGTGTATTAAAAGCACAATTAATAGCAACTTTTTCATCAATGTAAAATGATTTTTAAAAAAAACAAAACTTGTGTATAATTTTCTATGTTTCATGAATTAACCAGATATTTGTGGTCGAAGTATAAAAAGACTTAAAATATTTGTGAAAGTCTTCTGTGAGTCATGTGTAAGCGCAGAGCTTCATGGCTAACCGGAACTCTGCTGAAACAGTCGCCGATAAGGGAAGCAAACGTTTCCAAGACATTACATAGATCAGCCATAATCTGAAATAAAGTTGTATGGACAGAATAAATAACAGTGGAGCTTTTTGGGGAGCTGTGTATCAGTTTGTTAACAGGCCATAAAATAAATCCCCGAAGGAGAAGAACAGACTTAAACATGGTGGCGGTTCTACCACATGACTGCTTCGCTGCGTCTGCTGCTGGAGGTATTACCTGTACCCAAGGAAAGATGAAATCAGAAGATTACTGGGGCATTTTGAAACGCCTTGCCCTGTATGAGATGAAGGTCTTGGGTCTCTCACCGGAAAAATGACTCAAAGCACTCATCCAACAGCAAAGGGGGGGGGGGGGGGGGGGGGGGTTGAAAAAGGAAACGCTGGCTTTAAACTGACCGGCAATGAGCCTTGATCCAAATCCTGTTGAGAACTTAAATCTGCTGTTGCAGAAATACATATCAATAGATTAGTGGCAAAAAAATACATGCGGATAACTTCAGAAAGTTTCCTGAAATGTTTAAGCTGTCGTTGTTCACAAACGTTTGGTGTCTGAAGGTGGCCAGTAGTTTTACAACATCTGCAAGCCTTTGTCATCAATGGCTGTTTGTGCCAAAATGTTTTGTACATGTATGAGATTTTTTTTTTTCATTTTTTGTCTTTCCCCCCCCCCCTTTTTTTCTTAATAAGTTTGAGTTCCTAAATTCAGAATGAAAGCAAAAAGGAGGGTCACTAATAGAGGTGTACAGTACCTGTGATAGTGGCAGTTGCAGCACAGATCCAGAGCCATTCGCGTATCTTCTTTAGTGTTTTTGTGCATTTTAAACAACTAATTCATCCTTTCATTCTTTTTTTTTTTTTTTTTTTTTTTTTACCATCTAAATATATATATGTTATTTTCCCTGCTTTGGTTGTTTTGTAAGATGTTGTATTGATCCCTGAACAACAGTTTTTGGATTCACATGACATTTAAATCATAACTAAAATTGGTTGCAGTCGTTTGTTTTTGTTTGTTTTTGTTTCTTTTTTTGTTTACTTTCTATGAAAAAGCAGAAAAATGGGTCTAAACATCGTACATACCTACGGCTATACTTAAAGAAGTGCATGTAATCTGTTACCGAAGTGTCGTCTTTTCAACTAATTGCTTCAAGGAGGAATACTGATTAGCAAATTTACATTCATGCAGATGCAATGTATGTAATGTCTCATGAGTGTGCTGTAAGATATTATGCTGTCCTTTTTATTTTCATAACAAAAATACTTACAGCAAAACACATGGGATTCAGACATAACTTCTTTTCACTTTCTTTGTTGCTCTAAATGGTTTTGTGGGTGGATCACCAGCTCAGTGCCTGCTGGATTTCAAACTTATAAAAAAAAAAATCTATAAGCATATAATTAGTTATTGTGACAAGAATAACAGTGATTATTTCGTCAAACTCATCTTTATTTTGAGTAAACACAGATTGGTGGAAGCCATTTCTCTGGCTTTTCCACTCAGATTGCAACACAGCTTGACAGCTCAGTAAAAACTTGGGAGCCCTTTGATCACGATATGCTCATTTCTGCTTTGCACCAAACCAAGAGGGAGGCTGCTTTCGTTTCCCTATGAATAATAGGGGGATGAAAAGGGGTGTTGGAGCTTCTTCATGGGATATTTCTCTCCTGTTTGAATGTTTTTGTTCTTTCTTTTTAAACAGATGTGCAGTATTGTGCAAAAGATGAGCCGGAGACAGATATTAAAAAAAAAAAACTCAGAAAGTTGGTAGTAGGCAGTGAGAGCAAAGGATGGTGTGAGAACCAGAGAATGGTTAAATTTTGATATCGGAAACTTTCAGAGGCAGTGTTCAGAAATGACGCTTGGGTAAACATGTCCAGAAATCAGACCTTTAATTCCACGGTAATCCTCTTTTCTGCAGCCCTGTCGATGGCTGACACGGCTGCCCCGTGGAAAAGCCTGCCAGGAGTTTGGAACACCGACTTTGAAGTCCGATGTTTCAATTGGAGCCGTTATCGCACGGAAGCTTTGCCATAGCTCTTCATGGGATTAAAAAAACCTTGTTTGTTTGTTACAAGAATAAATCTTGTTTGTACTCTACAAGTTCTCTTCAAACATTTAATGTCAGTATGACAAACTCTTGATCAGCTCCCCTGATTTTATTTAAGTATTAGTCAAATTTGAATTAATGTGTTCAAAACA